>NW_016108309.1:25744-32377 GCF_001604975.1 Cebus imitator
ATCAAACACTGCATGTTCTCACTCATAGGCGGGTGTTGTACAATGAGAACACATGGACACAGGGAGGGGAGCACTACACACTGGGGTCTGTTGGGGGGAAATGTGGGAGGGATTGGTGGTGTGGAGGAGGGGAGAGATAGCATGGGGAGAAATGCCAGATATAGGTGAAGGGGAGGAAGGCAGCAAATCACGCTGCCATGTGTGTACCTATGCAACAATCTTACATGTTCTTCACATGTACCCCAAAACCTAAAATGCAATAAAAAAAAGTTCCTATTTTGTCAAGAGACTTTTAAAAATTATAAATGGGTTTAAATTTGTGAGATAATATATATCTTTTAAAAATCTGTTAATATGGTGAATTAAGTTATAGATTTTTTTCTCTTTGCTAATTCATCCTTACATTCCTAGGATCAACACAACTTTAAAATATTGTGGTGGATTCAATTTGCTAAAATTTTGTTCATAGCTTTTACATTTATGTTCGTGGCTGAGATTTCTTGTTCTTTTCTTTTCTCCAGAGTCCTAATCTGATTTTGTTTCTTAGGTTACAATGCCCTCATGGAATGCCTTGTGGAGTAGTCTTTCTTTTTATATTCTCTGTAAGAGACTGAATGAAATTGGATTGATTATAATACTGATTTACAGTATTTATAGACTTCTCTTTTTCCTTTCTTTTTAATAAAATTTTTCTCTTTTTTCCTTATTCATTGTTTCAGTGGTTTGGATTTATATACTTTGTTTCTTGTTAGTAGTTAAGCTTGAAATTTTACCATACAAGTTTAATGTAAAGGCTAAAGTTAAACAAAATCTGTACACTGTCTTCAAACAATAGAGTTTAGAACACTTTTACCAGTTACCCCTCTCCTAATTTATATGCTGTTTTGTTCTGTTTTTAAAGTGAACAAATAGGTATTGCAATTGTTGTTTTATACAGAAAACTTGTTTGATGTATTTATATTTAGCATCTTATTTACTCACCATTCGTACTTGCATCCCATACTACTCATCCAGGATTTTTCTTCATAAACTATATCCTTTGGAAGTTCTTTCAGTGGAACTATTTTGGCACTTAACTCTTAGTTGTTGAGCATCTGAAAGCATGTGTATTTCACTTTTGTTCTGGAAAAGAAATTTTGTAGATACACGGTTTTAGTTTGACAATTATTTTTTCTCAGAACTTTGAGACATTATTCTACTGCTTTTAATTCCACTATTAGATGGAGGATTGGGCTAGTCTTTTTATTGATCCTTGGTAGGGGATCTGTCTTTTCCGTGTTCTCTAATGATCACCCTTTTGTCTTTGGGGTTCTGTGGCTTTCATCTAGTGAATAGGCCTGACTTTCTTTCTTTTTTTAATTATATTTCCTCAACATCAGTGTTGTACTTCTTGAAATTATGTGTTCATGTCTTACAACAGTTTTGGAAAATTCTCAAACTTTATATTTTAAAACATAACTTTCCCTTCATTTTCGTAGTCTTAAAAAATATTTTCTGCTTTCTTTTCTGTGTGTCATTCTTGGTAAGTCCTTCAAATATACCTTCAATTCCTCTTTTCATCTCTTTTCTTCACTTGACCATTCTATTGAGTTTATTAAAAATTTTATTTATAGAAGTTTATATCATTTGGTTCTTTTTCAAATATGTTTGATAATTCCTTATAGTTTCTTATTTCTTTCTTGTTTTGTGATTCTATTTTTCATGTCTTAACATGAAATGTATCGTATTAATCTGTATCTTCTATCTGACAGAATATTTTAAGTCTTTGACAGTGTAAATCTGGTTTTGGCTGTTGCTGTGGACAAACTCTAATTACATACTGTTACAAGAGGCATATTTTTAAGTAAATGGAAGTGTTAGAAGAAAAAGGATGAAAAACCAAAACATTACAAAAATAAAAAGGGGCATTTTATAATGATTAGGGATTTTATTTACCCAGAATATACAATTCTAAATTTGTATAGATCTAATAATATAGCCCCAAATCTATAAATCAAGAATTAATGAAAGTACAAGGAAGAATAGATAAGTCAATGATTAGAGTAAGAGAGTTTAACTCAGATTTCTCAGTATTTAATATAACAAGCAGATGGTAAATATCATTAAAGATAAAATATACCAATACCATCACCAACCATTACCTAGCAAACATACATAGAATATTGTACTTGAAAACTGAAGAATATGTGTTTCTTAAAGCACACATAGGACATTTATAAGAATTGCCCATACATTGGATCTTAAAGGAAATGTGAAAGATTAAAAAGAATTGGATTTATACAGAATATGTTTTCTATTCATAAGCAATTAAACAAGAAATAAGGTTTCTTAAAATTAAAAAAAAAAGCTTTTTTTAAAAAAAGAACAAATAGGACAAGTTTGATAGAAACTTGAGAGCTTTGTCAATCTCTGGATTTTTTTTTATTGATATGACAAGTGGTATTTTATAAGCCATTACTCACAAAATTATATGTTGCTATACTGTTTTTGGAAAATTGGAAATACACTCCTGAATCATACTCTTAGATAAATTATGAATTACTGATAGCAATGATTTATTCAAAGTTTATTTATAGAACTCATATAAACACCAGTCATAGCTCTAGCTACAGAAGATGCAATTATGAACAAGTCAAAGTCCCCACTTGAGGGTTTCAATCTATTAGAGTAGATAATTCTTCCAGGTAATTACAATGTAGTGTCATAAGACAAAGCAGATTGAAATAGTGCACATTGCCCACAGGTGAATTTTGTAGTGATTATTTTGTTTCCTTGAAAATTCTTTATATCACCTTTATTTTTGAAGGTTACTTTTATTGCAATTGCATTCTAGGATGACAGTTTTTTTTTCTTTGAGCACTTTGAAGTTATCGCTAAAGGTGTCTGCTGTCAGCCAGGCATGGTGGCTCATACCTGTAATCCCAGCATTTTGGGAGGCTAAGACAGGTGGATCACCTGAGGTCAGGAGTTTGAAACCAGCCTGGCCAACATGGTGAAACCTCATCTCTACTAAAAATACAAAAATTAGCCAGGCGTGGTGGCAGGCACCTGTAATCCCAGCTACTTAGGAGGCTGAAGGAGAATCGCTTGAGCAATCTCCATCTCAAAAAAAAAAAAAAAAAAAGTCTGCTATCAAGAACTGACTTTGATGTCAGTGGCTGCTTTTCTCAGTTCCCCCTGTATGTAATGTTTCTTGCCCCCGCTCTCAACTTTGCTTTCTTTTTTGAGCTTCAGTATTGCTCAGCTACTGAATTTCTACAAACTCACAGTCCTCCAGTAGCTATTTTTGTCAGGCCGATGGAGTCAAGGGTAGCTTAGTATTCAGCCAAAGATTCGAAGGGTTACCTGTATAGTTTCTGGAACACCCTCCAAAATTTGCCCTGCAAATTCCTGCCCTCTCAGCAGCCCTGAGCTCCAATCTTTGTTTATTCTATTCACCTGTTCTTTCTTTAGGCTCCTACTTGTCTATGCTACAATTTGCAGTGTCCTGAGCCAGACATGAGAATGAAAGGGGAGCTCAACTCATCAGTTTTTCTTCTCACAAGTATCATAGCCCTGTCCTGTTTGTAGACCAATGCCTGAAAACAGTTGTTTCATACATTGTGTCCACTTTCAGCTTGGCTTACAGTGCAATCTAAGTTCTGTAGCCACTATTTTGTCTTGGCTAGAACTGGAAATTGTACTAATCTTTTTGTTGGCAGAATAGAATTTGTTTCTTAGAATTTTTATTTACAATAATGCTATTTAAAAAGCATTTCACTAATTCCACCTTTTAGACACAATGAAACAACTTCTGATGCTTCTTAAAAAAATTTGAGATGCTTAAAAATTAAGTAAATTCTAAATTTTCCACTATAAAAAGTGAGTCTTCTTTTTAAGTTCATAAATAAAAGGTTGTAAAAGCCACAAATAGGGAGAAGAAGATCAGAAGTAAAAATAATACTTGAAGAGCCAAAAGGTATAAAATTACCCCTCAATCAGTTTTATTCACTTTTCATCCATTTATTCATTCATCCAACAGATATTTATTGAATGCTGAGTGTTATAGGAAAATATGAGAGAAATACATACAAGTACATAAATAATTTAAAAGCATTATGGAATAAATTCCACTAGAGGGCCAATTACCCCATTGGCACTCTTTGAAGCTGTCGAGGTTATCAAAAACAAGGAGAGAGAAACTATCATAGCCAAGAGGAGCCTAAGGAAATGTGATGACTAAATAGAATGTGCTATTTCAGCTGGGATCCTGAAACAAAAAAAGGATACTAGTTAAAAACTAAGAAACTCTGAATAAAATGTGGACTTTAGTGAATAATAATGTAGCAATTATTATTCATTAATTATAACAAATGTACCATAATAATGTGAAGTGTTAGCAATAGGGGACACTAAGTGTGGGGATATACCAGAGTCTTTGTGTTATTGTCTCAAATTTTCTGAAAACCTATAACTGCTTTAAAAAATAAAGTCCATTGAAATAACAATACGAAAATACAGTAATTTCAATGAAGTCCAAAGGAGTGGCTCCCAAAATAAATATTTAAGAATTATTTATTTTTATAGTGGTACTAACTTTGACATAAATGTTATAAGCACTGTTTTTCTTTTTTAAAATTTCAGCATGGATAGTGATGGGTCAATGACAGTAGACTGGGATGAATGGAAGTACTACTTTTTACTTCATCCTGCAACAAATATCACTGAAGTTATTCATTTCTGGAAGCGTTCTACTGTAAGATTACTTTGTGTTTTATTTTGTTTTTATTTCACTGTAAATATCATGGCTGTTATGATAATATAATTCCTGCAATACTTGCCTCAGGGTCTAAAGTTACAATATTTCCCCCCTAATAATCTGCTAGTTTAGCTAGAGGTATTAGTATTATGTGTATAAACACAGCTACCAGTTTCTTTGTTTGCCCAAATCTGGAACTTAAAATCATTATCTACCTGTTGAAAGTGCCTACTTTGTGTTAGGAATTAATTTCTATGATATAATATTGAGATTGCCCTAGAAAAGTGAAAAATAATATATTTTCTTTTTTTCACAGTTATACTGTATCTGATTGGATCTTCTATCATAGAAAATGTAAAGTCAATTATTAGGATTTCAAAATTTTAGAACAAGAAAGGGCCAAATATTTGATAACCTACCTGATCATTTTATATAAGCACTTGACTTGGTGTTGTGAGTAACAAGGAGATCTTGTAATTGAAGACTTTGTTTCCTTTTGCAGATCTCAGGTGTGGGGGTTAACTGTTTATTCATTGCATACTATTCTCATTTACCGTCTTGAGTTTTTGTCTCCTCCCCATAGAGAACATAGGGGAAGTAAAGAGCACAGGCTCTGGAGTCAGATTGCCTATGCTTGAATTCCACATCTGCCACCCACTTGCTATATCAACCTCTCTGTGGCCCATTTACCTTATATAATAGGGATAAAAATGATAAACATTTTGAGAATTACTTTAGTACATTAGTTAGTATATTTAAAACAGGGCTGAGCATTTCAATAAATGTTCAATAAATGTTAGTTGTTATGACAGGCACTTATTCTATCTAATACATTTAATCTGTGTTCTTAGATATTTATATATTTACATATTCTTAGGGAGCATGTAGTATTGCTTTATACATGTTTTGGATTTGTATAGCTAGTATTGTGCTAGATGCCATGTCTGATTTCTTACTTCGTGATTTGTCCTTGATGTTATATGCTCATTTAATTTATTGCTTCTAACGTACTCATAGTATGCACTTATCACTTCTTCCTTGTCTGTTCCCCAAGAAGTGGACATCAGATTTTTCCTCCAACTTCACCCATAAAAAATTCCTTCCTTTTATGTACCTGAGAGAATTTCACACAATTTTCTAAGTCATAGGAATATGCATCTGTACATTTTACTACTACTAAGGTATCCAGTTTCAATTTTGTTTTAATTTCATGAAATACTGCCATATTTTTTCCCGTACTTTTTTTTGATATTGGAAATATTTCCAATGTTTTTTCCAAAATTGCCATGTTTTTTTCCAGTATTGGCTAGCTGTACCAATTCAATCCTGCCAGCAAAGTGTGAAGGTTCCTGTTCCTTTGTATATTGTTTATTACTTAGTGTAATTCAGTTTTCTAGTATTTGCTGCTCTGTTGGGCATAAAAGAGAATTTCATTGTTTTAACATGCATTTCCTTGATTCCTAGTACATTTTGAACATCTCTTCATAGGAATATTAAAAATTCACATGTTATTTTCTATGAATTATCTGTTTATATCCTTTACTTTTGATGGATTTTCTATCATGTCCCTAATGTTTGAAAGGAGTTACATATTTATCCTAGAAATTAATCTTTGTTGTACTTAGACTTGCACATATATGTTTCTCGTATGTCATTTCATTTGTCTGTGGTTTCTTTGTGTTTTCCATGATATTCTTGGTTGAACAGAAATTGATTTTTGGTAAGTAAATCATCAAAATATAGAATGGTTTACAATTTTGGCATCTTATTTAAGAAGTACTTTCCTACCTCTTGGTCACAAAGATGTTCTATAGCTTCCATTACTCTTTAGTTTCTGCTTTTACATTTAGGCCTTCAGTGCATCTGTTAGTTCACATTTCTTTTTTTTTTTTTTT
>NW_016108309.1:32595-41304 GCF_001604975.1 Cebus imitator
AGCCACCGCACCCGGCCCTAGTTCACATTTCTATACGGTGAAAAGCAGAGCTCTGATTTTATTGTTTTCATATGTAGAGGGAATTTTCCCAGTATACTCTGCTAAACATTGAATTCTTTCCACATTCATTTGTGATGCCACCTTTCTTACACATCAAGCTTCCACAAAAACTTGGATATTTTCTTGAGCTTTCTTGTCTGTTCCATTTTTTTTGTAAATGTCAATATTTAACTGTCTTTGTGACTATGGTTGTGCAGTATAATACTGAACTGGTAAAGTAAATACCTCCTCTTTGTCCCTTTTCTCTCATTGATCTTTCTTATCTTTTAAAAATGTTTTACATATTTTATTTCCTTTTTTTCAATTTATTTATTATGCTTTAAGTTCTGGGATACATGTGCAGAATGTACATGTTTGTTACATAGGTAAACATGTGCCATGGTGGTTTGCTGCACACATCAACCCATCATCTAGGTTTTAAGCCCTGCATGCATTAGGTATTTGTCCTAATGCTCTCCCTCTCCTTGCCCTCTACCTCCTGACAGGCCCAGTTGTGACATTCCCATCCCTTTGTAGGTGTGTTCTTATTGTTCAGTTCCCACTTATGAGTGAGAACATGTGATGTTTGGTTTTCTGTTTCTGTGTTTGTTTGCTGAGGATGATGGTTTCCAGCTTCATCCGTGTTCCTAAAAAGGACGTGAATTCATTATTTTTTATGACTGCATAGTATTCCATGCTGTATAGGTGGCACATTTTCTTTATCCAGTCTATCACTGATGGGCATCTGAGTTGGTTCCAAGTCTTTGCTATTGTGAACAGTGCTGCAATAAACATACCTGTGCATAGGTATATATCCAGTAATGGGATTGCTTGGTTAAATGGTATTTATGGTTCTAGATCCTTGAGGAATTACCACACTGTCTTCCACAATGATTGAACTAGTTTAAACTCCCACCAACAGCGTGAAAGCATTCCTATTTCTCTACATCCTCTCTAGGATCTGGTGTTTTCTGACTTTTTGATGATCACCATACTAACTGGTGTGAGATGTATCTCATTGTGGTTTTGATTTGCATTTCTCTAATGATCAGTGATGGTGAGCTTTTTTTCACGTTTGTTGGCAGCATAAATGTCTTATTTTCAGAAGTGTCTGTTCATATCCTTTGCAACTTTTTGATGGTTTTTTTTTTCTTGTAAATTTGCTTAAGTTCCTTGTATGTTCTGGATATTAGCCCTTTGTCAGATGGATAGATTGCAAAAATTTTCTCCCATTCTGTGGGTTCCCTGTTCACTCTGATGATAGTTTATTTTGTTGAACACTAGCTCTTTAGTTTAATTAGATCCCATTTGTCTATTTCACATTTTGTTGCAATTGCTTTTAGTGTTTTAGTCATGAAATCTTTGCCCATGACTATGTCCTGAATCGTATTGCCTTTTAGGTCTGACGTTTAAGTCTATAATCCACCTTGAGTTAATTTTTGTATAACGTATAAGGAAATGGTCCAGTTTCACTTTTCTGCTTATGGCTAGCCAATTTTCCTAGCACCATTTATTAAATAGGGAATTATAAAGAAACAAGAGCAAACAAATTCAAAAGCTAGCAGAAGATAAGAAATATCAAAGATCAGAAGAGAACTAAAGGAGATAGAAAGGAAAAGCCCTTCAAAAAAAAAAATCAATGAATACAGGAGATGGTTTTTTGAAAAGATAAACAAAATAGGTAGACCCCTAGTCAGGCTAATAAAGAAGAAAATAGAGAAGAATCAAATAGATGCGATTCAAAATGATAAAAAGGATATCACCACTTATTCCACAGAAATACAAGCTACTATCAGAGAATGCTGTAAACCTCTCCATGCAAAGAAACTAGAAAATCTAGAGGAAATGGATAAATTTCTGGACACATACACCCTCCCAAGACTAAACCAGGAAGAAGTCAAATCCCCGAATAGACCAATAACAAGTTCTGAAGTTGAGGCAGTAATTAATAGACTACCAACTTAAAAAGCCCAGGACCAGATGGATTCATAGCCTAATTCTACCAGAGGTATAAAGAGGAGCTGGTATCATTTCTTCTGAAACTATACCAAACAAGAGCAAAAGAGGGACTCCTCCCTGACTCATTTTATGAGGCCAGCATCATTCTGGTACCAAAACCTGGTAGAGACACAACAAAAAAAGAAAATTTCAGGCCAATATCCCTGATGACCATTGATGCAAACATCCTCAATAGTATACTGGCAAACTGAATCTATCAGTACATCAAAAAGCTTATCCACCATGATCAAGTTGGCTTCATCCCTGGGATGCAAGGCTGGTTCAACATACACAAATCAATAAACAGAATCCATCACATAAACAGAACTAATGACGAAAACCACATGATTATCTCAATAGATGCAGAAAAAGCCTTTGATAAAATTAAATACCCCTTCATGCCAAAAACTCTCAATAAACTAGGCATTCGTGGAACATACCTCAAAATAATAATACCTATTTTTTTTGACAAACCCATAGCCAATATTATACTCAATGGGCAAAAGCTGGAAGCATTCCCTTTGAAAACCGGCATAAGACAAGGATGCCCTCTCTCACCACTCCTATTCAACATAGTATTGGAAGTTCTGGCCAGGGCAATTAGGCAAGAGAAAGAAATAAAGTGTATTCCATTAGGAAGAGAGGAAGTCAAACGGTCTCTGTTTGCAGATGACATGATTGTATATTTAGAAAACTCCATGGTCTCAGTCCCAAAACTCCTTAAACTGATAAACAACTTCAGCAATGTCTTAGGATACAAAATCAATGTGCAAAACTCACAAGCATTCCTATACACCAATAATATACAAACAGAGAGCCAAATTATGAGTGAACTCCCACTCACAATTGCTACAAAGAGAATAAAATACCTAGGAATACAACTTACAAGGAATGTGAAGGACCTCTTTAAGGAGAACCACAAACCACTGCTGAAGGAAATAAGAGAGGACACAAATAAATGGAAAAACATTCCATGCTCATGGATAGGAAGAATCAATATCATGAAAATGGCCATACTGTCCAAAGTAATTTATAGATTCAATGCTATTCCCATCAAGCTACCATTGACTTTCTTCACAGAACTAGAAAAAACTACCTTAAATTTCACATGGAACCAAAAAGAGCCTGTTTAGCCAAGACAATCCTATGCAAAAAGCTGGAGGCACCATCCTACCTGACTTCGAACTATACTACAAAGTTACAATAACAAAAACAGCACGGTACTGGTACCAAAACAGGTATATAGACCAATGGAACAGAACAGAGACCCCAGACATAATGCCACACATCTACAACCATCTGATCTTTGACAAACCTGACAAAAACAAGCAATGGGGAAAGGACCTTTCTATTCATAATTAGCCTAGCTTTTTTTCTTTTTTTTTTTTTAAAAAGGACCTTTATTTTAGATTTTCTTAATTTCAACTGTATATTTTTAGATACTTGATTGCAATTACATTTGTGTTGGTTTGGGCTGATATAACAAATTACTATGTGCTAGGTGACTTAAACAACAAACATTTATTTCTCACAGTTCTGGAGGTTAGAAATTTGAGATCAAAGTGCTGACATAGGTTCTTGGTGAGTGAACTTTTTTTCCTGGTATACAGAGGGCTTTCTTATTTCTGTACTCTCACATGTTGAAAAGAGAGCTAGCTAGCTCTCTAGTCTCATCTTGTAAGGGCACTAATTCCAAACATGAGGGATCTACTCTCATGGCCTAATTATCTCTCAAAGGCCGCAACTCCAAATATCATCACATTTGGATTAGGATTTCAATACGTGAATTTGGAGACATACATTTCATCCATTGCATTCTGCCCCTGGCTATTCCAAATTCATGTTCTTCTCACATGCAAAATAAATTCATTACATTACAACAGTCCCCAAATACTTAACTTGTTCCAGCATTAACTCTAAAAGTCTGAAGTCCAAAGTCTCATCTAAATATCATTTAAATCCAAAGTGGGTAAGATTTGAACTACAATTCATCCTGAGGCAAATTCCTCTCCAGCTATGAACCTGTGAAACTAAGCAAGTTATGTGCTTCCAAAATTCAGGCATAGGATAGACATTCCCATTCCAAAAGAAAGAAAGAGGAAAAGGAAAGATGAGTCCCAAGCAAGTTAAAACATAGCAAGGCAAGCACTGTGAGATCTTAAGGCTCAAGAATAATCATTTTGATGTTCTACCCTCTGGACCCATGGTGGCAGTGGTTCCTCTTCCATGGCTCTGCCCAGTGGCGATGGTTTTCTAGTGGATCCCCATAGCCTAGCCATGCTCTCAAGCCTCTGCTGGGTAATGGTCCCACCCTTTGAACCTGAGGTGGAGGCAGTCCCATTCTCTGGCTCAGTTCATGGTACTCTAGGCCGGTGGTGGGAGTAGCAACTCTGCAGATCTCTGAATCTCCTTTGGAGTCCTTCTTCCCTTGTTTTGAGTACTGCATGTTTGCCGTCTGGTGGTTGAGTCCTATAGTCCTATAGGTTCTAAGAAGTCTGATGGTCTTCCTTAATTGTATCCCATTTTCTCTCTTTTCTTTAGTCTCAGCTGGCATTTCTGCTAGAATCGTCCCATCTCTGTTCCTGGTTTCTGTTGAGATGGCTGATTAAGTCCACCATTCATACTTTCATGAATCTCCTTTTCAAATGGTTAGTTAACCACACCCTTAGTGTTCTCTTCTGAACATGCTTTTTTATTTTTTGTAATATTGACAGTTGAGAAATTTTCAAACATTTAAGTCTGGTGCCTTTTTGCTTAATGATTCCATCTTCAACTCATTTCTCTCTTCTTGCCTTTTAGGGAACACAAACATTCAGTCAATTGCAACATTGAATTTATAGAATAATTTGGGTAAAACAAGTATCTTCACAATTTTAAGTTACTCTATCCACAAACATGATTTAATTCTCTAGTCATATCTCCTGTTATATTATTTAATAGAGTATTACATTTTTTCCCTAAAATGGTCTTCTGTACTCTTTGTTATGTTAGATCTTAGATGCTGCATAGATTTTGCCACTATTGTGAATGTATCTGCTTTCCTGTTAAATTTTCCGCTTGATTATTTCTGCTTTGAGAAACTTCTTTTTGTAACTTGATCTTCTATATGGTACTTCACTGAACTCTCTTATTTTTTATAATAATTTGCCACCTGATGGTTTTTTTGCCTTGTTTATGACTATATTCTCTTAATAATGATTTTTTTTCTTTTAGTTCCCATAATAAAAGAATTCTCTTTAGCTTACGTCTTTGGCTAGAACCTTCAGTACTATGTTAGATAGTAGCAAGGATGGCAATCATTGTTTCTTATTCATGAAGCATTTTCTTTAAATGCTTCTACAATTTCTTCTGTTAAATACGGTGGTTGCTATGTTGATGTTCTTATAGCTATTAGCAAATTAAGGAAGTTTTCAGAATTTAAAAAATAGAATTATTTAAATATAATTTATATATCATAAAATTCACCCATTGTGAAGAGTGCAAATAAATTCAATTATTTTAGTAAATTAAGAGAACAGTACAGCAATCACCATAATCCATTTTTATAACCTTTCCATTATCCCAAAAAGTTCCTGGTACTCGTTACAATTAATCTCTATTCTTTCACCTATCCCTGGGCAACCACTCTTTACTTTCAGTCAGAGATATATTTTTTAGTAATAAATTGGTGATAAGATTGATTAAATGCCTTTTTTGCATCCATGGAGATAATTTCCAAGAAGTAGTGCAGTATAGCATATTGGTTAAGAGACAGACTTTGAAACTAAGTTTCCTAGGCTCAAATTATAAATTTGACAATGATTGATCAAGTTTGTAACTTGGGCAAGTTATTGAATCCCTCTGTCCTTCAATTTCTTCAGCAAAATGAGAATAATGATAAATGTCTATTAGTTGAACTATATGAAATTTCTAATATGCAACTATTTTTGACCTACAAGAATGGTAATTTGCAGAAAGTCCCCATCAGCGAGCAGGCTCTTCCAGATGTGTCACTTCAACCTTGGACTTCTCAGCCTCCATAATTGCATGAGCCCAATAAACGAATTCCTCTAATAAGCCATCTACCTATCTATCTATCTATCTATCTATCTGTCTATCCATCCATCCATCCTATTGGTTCTGTCTTTCTGGAGATCCTTGACTAATACTAAGTACTTCCATGTTTTCACCATTTCATGTTTTCTCAAGGATGTATTGAATGTTTTTTTCAAACTACTGGTACCTATATTCTATGAGTTTTTCTTTCCTAGACTCCAACTGATACCATATATGTTTTGATATATAGTGTTTTTATTGTCATTCGGGTCCAATTTATTTTATAATTTCTCCCTGAGATTTCCTCTTTAATCCTAGAATTAATTAGATATATCTTTATTTTATGTGTGTGCCTAATTTTCTACACAAGGATTTTCTTTCAAAAACATCCTTTTGTTATGTATGTTTATTGAAACATAGTCAGGGATTATAGAGGGCATGATATAGATTCCTTGCAATTTATTGTGGCTTCCTTTGTAGCCTATTAAATGGCCAATTAAAAAATATATTCTATTAATTTGGAAGATGGCCGTTTAGGAACAGCTCAGGATTGCAGCTCCCAGTGAAAGCGCAGAGGGTGAGTGGATGCCGCATTTCCAGACGGATTTTTATTGCCCACAGACCAGGAGATTCCCAGGCAGAGGAGGGAGAAATGCCAGATATAGGTGACAGGGATGGAGGCAGCAAACCACATTGCCATGTATGTACCTGTGCAACAATCCTGCATGTTCTTCACATGTACCCCAGAACCTAAGCTGCAATAAAATATATATATTTAAAAAATCAGGAAAGAAAAAAGAAAGAAAACCAAGAACCTGGGGAAAAAAAAAAAGACTCTGATGCATTCTTCAATATGCCAGTGCATTTTTTAGCTCCAGAATGTCTGCTTGATTCATTTTAATTATTTTAATATCTGTTAAAGACATCTGATAGAATTCTGAATTCCTTCCCTGTGTTATCTTGAATTTCTTTGAGTTTCCTCAAAGCAGCTGTTTTGAATTCTCTGTCTGAAGGGTCACATATCTGTTTCTCCAGGATTGGTCTCTGGTGCCTTACTTAGTTCATTTGGTGAGGTTATGTTTTCCTGAAATGGTGTTGATGCTAGTAGACATTCTTTGATATCTCAGCATTGAAAAGTTAGGTATTCATTATAGTCTTCACTGTCTAGGCTGCTTTTTACCTGTTCTTGGGAAGGCTTTCTAGTTATTTGAATGGACTTGAGTGTTGTGATCTAAGCTGTATCTGTTTTAGAGGGCACCCCAAACACAGTGACCCTGTGGTTCTTGCACACTCATAGAGGTACCCCCTTAATGGTCTTGGACAAGATCCAGGAGAATTGTCTGGATTACCAGGCAAAGACTTTTCTCTTCCTTTACTTTTTCCCAAACAAAGTCTCTTTTCTGTTTTGAGCCACCTAAAGCACTGAAACCACAAGATAAAGTCTTTCCCACTCTCCTCTCCCCTTTCCAAAGGCCACTACCACTACAGGCCATGGGGAATACTGGGATACTTCTAGGCTACTGCCAATGTTCTCTTAAGGCCCAAGGTCTCTTAAGTCCACTTGTGGTGAATGCTGCCTGATCTTTCAGGTCAGTGGGCTCCCCTCTAGTCCACAGCAGGTCCAGAAATGCCATCCAAGGGTCAAGTCTTGGAATCAGGGACATCAAGAGCCCATTTGGTGTTCCACCCCTTGCCCCACATTGTGGCCATGCTGGTACTTAAGTTTCCTTTACTTTTCCCTCTGCTTTTTTCAAGCAGAAGGATTTTTGCCTTGTACCCACCACTGCTGGCAATATACTAAGTCTCACCTGGAGTCTCAGAGGCTCACCTAAGGCCCTTGACATAGTTCTTGGGTATCACTACTGGTTATTCAGGGCCCAGGGGTTCTCCAGTTAGCATGCAATGAATGCTGCCAGGACTGCATCGTACCCTTCAAGGCAGCAGGTTCCCTTCTGGCCCAGGGAGTATCTAGAAATGTCATACAGGAGGTAGGGCCTGGAACAGGGGCCTCCCAACTCTGACCAGTGCCCTAACCTCCTGTGGCTGAGCTAGTATTCAAGATGCAGGATAAAGTTCTGCCCACTCTTCCTTCGCCTCTCCTCAGGTGGAAGGAAGTGGTCTCTTTTGGTTCCATAAGTTGTGCAGCCTGGGGTTAGGGGATGGATGATGTCAGCTCTCCCTTAGCCCCCCCCCCCCGTCTGGTATCTGAGCAGGTCTTGAGTCCCCTTAGTCCTCTGTCTCTGGGCCCAGTTCAGCACTAGGACTCACCTAGCAATTGTAGTCCTTATGGCCTACATGGTGTTTCCAGTTTACCTGGAGACTCAGTGCAGCTTGGCCTATGGTGGCGAGATTTGTGGGAACTGAAGTTTGTACCACTGGTATTGACAGTTCTCCTCTGGCTAGGGCTGATTTAAATGCTCCCTCCAGCCAGACATAGTTGCTCACACCTGTAATCCCAGAACTTTGTGAGGCCAAGATGAGAGGATTGTTAGAATCCAGGAGTTTGACACTAGCCTGGCGAAATCCTATCTCTACTAAAATACAAAAATTAGCCAGGCTGGTGGTGGATGTCTGTGGTCCTAAGCTACTTGGGAGGCAGAGAGGGGAGGATCATCCGAGCCCAGGAAGGTTGAGGCT
>NW_016108309.1:41489-69948 GCF_001604975.1 Cebus imitator
CACACACACACACACACACATTTTATTCCCTCCATGGGTAGCTGTCTGCTGAGTTCAGTCCACTTTTCCTTTCTGCTTTAACAGGACAGCACTGAGTTTAATGCCTCACAATTGCTGTGCTTCCCATCCCCAATACCCAGAGACACTCTCCGTACCTTGCCACCACTGTTGGGGGGCTGCAGGAGGGATGGTGCCAGCAATCACTGTTTAAGGCTGTTTTTTCTATCTCTTCTGTGCCTCTTTCAGTGATACGAAGCTAAAACCAGGTACTATGAGGGCTCATCTGATTTTTGGTTCTCATGAAGGTGTTTTATCTGGGTAGATAGTTGTTAAATTGGTGTCATTGTGGGGGATGTTGGGTCGAGTCTTCTATTCTGCCTTCTTGCTCTGCCTCGAGCCTCTATACTGTCTTCTTAAGACACCTTTATTTGCTACCCTTGTTATTGTACTTATTTTCTCTTTATTATAATTTCTTTTTTTTTGTTTTGGAGAAGGAGTTTCGCTCTTGTTACCCAGGCTGGAGTACAATGGCACGATCTCGGCTCACCGTAACCTCCGCCTCCTGGGTTCAGGCAATTCTCCTGCCTCAGCCTCCTGAGTAGCTGGGATTACAGGCATGCGCCACCATGCCCAGCTGATTTTTTGTATTTTTAGTAGAGACAGGGTTTCACCATGTTGCCCAGGATGGTCTCGATCTCTTGACCTCGTGATCCACCCGCCTCAGCCTCCCAAAGTGCTGGGATTACAGGCGTGAGCCACCGCGCCCGGCCCCTATAATTTCTGTAAATTCCTAGAAGGCAGAAACTAACTTCTGCAGTAAACCACATTGCCTCAATATTTAGAAGAAATCTATCATCTTGGCAAAAGCAAGTATGATCATCGAAAATAAAGTAAAATGCAAAAGGGGTTGGAGACTGACATTTAAAGAAAGAGTCAATGCAAATAATAAGGAAATTTAATCAAAGCTTCTAAGATTCTACGCTTGAATTTTGATTTAGGATTAAGAGATTGAAGGAGTTTGAGAGAATTTGAAACAAAGCAAGGAATATTTATTATTTATTCCTTGACTAGTATGTGGCAGACACTGTGAGAAGTGGCTGGGATGGAATCTCTGTACTCAGGATTTACATTTTTTATGGAACAAATTACCTAAATAGTTTAAGAATTTTAAATTACTAATTGTTTTAATTTAATTGATTTTACATTAAATCTGTATGTAAATGCATAATTAAAAATCATTTGATGTAGTAGAGGTGCTAATAAAATTGTTGATCTTCAGTAACAGGAAGTGACCCGAAAAAATCTTTCGATTTTTGGTCCTTGCTAAAAGGTATCCTTGGTCCTTGTAGAAAGCTATTCTTATAATTTATCAAGTGTTTACACTTTTCTTTATTGTCTAATTATTCTTTCTATTTATCAGTTAATTGACATAGGAGAGAGTGTAACTATTCCAGATGAATTTACTGAACAAGAAAAGCAGTCTGGAGAATGGTGGAAGCGTTTGGTGTCAGCAGGAATAGCTAGCGCGGTTGCACGGACATGCACGGCACCTTTAGACCGCTTGAAAGTCATGATGCAGGTTTTTTGCTCGCCTTACCTACCCTTTAAGAGTTAAAGTAACTTGAAAAATCTTTGGCAGCTTTCAAAAAAGTTTAAAAAACTGTTTTGACACATCTTACGATACTTGTCATTAAAATTTTACATTTTTCTGAAAATGTAAATGCTAATTTCAACATTAAAAATTCAGAAGATGCTGCGTATTCAAAATAATTTTTATTTTAAATAATAATAGAACCACTCTATTAGAATGTTTTCAAAAACAAAACTAAATTCATGAAAGAAATGAGAAGACACCATTAGACTTTTTATTGGTTGTCTCTAACCCTCGCACCAACATAATAGCATGGTTCTATTCTACCATTTAATTACTAAGAATATTTCCAAGAGACAGAAAATAAGTTGCTTAGAATTTAAGATTATATTTTGTTTAATTACATTTATTTCAATGAATAAGCAATTGTCAATAATAGTTATAAAATAGTGCATGGCTTAATGTGTTAATGATCACAAGTAGAATCCACAATTAAAATTCTGTATTTGCTGAATACTTTCTCTACAAGGATATAAAAACTAATAGTCTACAACCTAATGAACTTAAATTTCAAATTCAATTTACATATGTGGGTGTTTTACCATCTTTTGCTTTTTAGTAATGTTGGTGACATTTTAGTAATGGATTATGAACAGTTATTATGCAATGTGAATTGTATAATAACTTTAATATCACATCTTTAAGAACTATTTCGTTTATACTATTGCCTCATTCTGAAAAATGGTTTATCTAAATTAAGAATTAAACTTATATAAATGTATCATTTTTTGAAAATATAGGCTGTTAGAAGGGTATCTTTTGGGGGAGGGTGGTTTCATTCATTCATTCATTCCACATATATTTATTTAGGGCCAATTATGTACTGGTTGCTTTAATAGGCACTAGGGATTATAGGAAAATGTTAGACATAGTTTTTGTCCTTAGAGAATTTACAAGCTACCTGGGAAAATAGTTAGACAGGTAACAATAGAATGTTATAACTGCTACCTACCCAGACAGATGATACACATAGTACTGTGGGAGCACCAAGTGGGAGTAAATACTGTTTCCCCCATGCCTAATATTTTTTACATAAATACATGGTAAGATTCTGGTTAATGCATCCCATGGAGATAGACCTTTAATTAAATGGGTTAAGTGTAGGGAACATACTTCGAATGGCATTAGATGGTAAGACACACAGCCCACCACCCTTGCACATGTTTGATTCCATGTGTAATCTATATTCTTTTCAGATAGGTGACTCAATTCAGTTAGTCCTTAGATAAGAGCAGGAGTTGTACATTCTGTACTGTGGTGGAAATATAAAACTCAGCTTCCTCAGTAACTGGGCCAGTCAGAAAATTAAATAATGAAATTTAAAGGAGAAAGATACAGACATGATACAGTGCTACCTACAGAGACAGACATATAGGGAGATGAGAAAGATGGGAAGGGGACCAAGAGGAAAATAAAGACAATGTGTTGGCTGTGTGCCCACCAGATGCTAGGTGCTAGAAACACAAAGATGAAAAGGCGTATTTCTTATACTTCAGGACCTTATAGAGATACAAACAACATATTTATGTGATGATGATGATGGTGATGATAATGTTGAAAATAGTAACAGTTGCTTAATTGCACATAATCACCATGTGCAAGATAGTAAATTATATTTGTCGCTATTGTAAGGACACAGGGTAGGGGAAATAAGTTCTCTGAGGCGATGGAAACGAGTCAGTGGATTAAGGAGGGAGCAAATGGAGGATCTGAATAAAGTAAAAAAAGAGAAAGGAGTAAGGGAGGTAGAGAGAGAAGAGTAGGAAGAGGATGGGAGACAGAAACATAAAAATGAAAAGAGAAATAGAGAAGAATTGGGGAATAAAGAGGAGAGAAGATGATAGATACAAGTGAGTTAGAAGTGGGGTGGGGAGAGTACTATAATGAGAAGTAAAGGAAGGAAGGGAAAGCCAGAAGGAGTCGCTGTCTGTTTATGCTGTTCTGGGTTGGGTCTCATGGCTTTCATTTATACTTATATTTGACAGTGAAATTAGTCCGTTAGAACTTGCCTACTCTGTTGACAGAGGTATTATTGTGTGAGCTTCACATAGCTGGAAAATAATTCTATGAAACAGAGGAAGACATATGTGTGTGCTCAGAAGTAGTTTAATATGGTTCATGAGCAGAGACTTAACAGTTAGAGAGCCCTGGTTGGAATTTCTGATACTTACTTTAATCACTTTTTCTGCTCCGTAGACATGTAGGTGGTTTTCAATCCTACTTTTTAAAAGCAAGTATTCATAATTTTATGATGAACACCGTTTATTAATCTTTATCATATTTATTTGTTTAAAGAATTTCTAGGGTAAGTAATGATATGAACATTTTTAAGGCTATAAATATATCACTAAATTATTTTCTAAATTTGTTCTACGCACAGAAGAGAATGTTCATTTTGCCTTGTTCTTCCATTATTTTTCTCTTATTTTATAGACAGGAGGGCATTTTATTTTATTTTATTTATTTTGAGACAGAGTCCTGCTCTGTAGCCCAGGCTGGAGTGCAGTGGCATGATCTCGGATCACTGCAACCCCTGCTTCCAGGGTTCAAGCAATTCTCCTGGCTTAGCCTCCCAAGTAGCTAGGACTACAGGTGTGTGCCATTATGCCTGGCTAATTTTTTTGTGTTTTTAGTGGAGATGGGGTTTCACCATGTTAGCCAGGATGGTCTCAATCTCCTGATGTCGTGACCCACCTGCCCTGGCCTCCCAAAGTGCTAGGATTACAGGCATGAGCCACCACACCCAGCCAGTGGGGCCCTTTACTTTCTTAAAAATAGCATTTTTTCTTATTATAAGATAAAACACTAGAAAAATCAAAAAACCCAGAAAAGTATAAAGCAAGACATTAAAATGACCTGTACTCCTCATGTATGAGGTTGTCAGGGATGCTATCTATAACAAAGTTCTGTAAACTGACTGGCTTAAATAACAGAAACTTATTGTCTTGGTTCTGGAGGCTAGCAGTCGAAAATCAAGTTGTTGGCAGGGTTGGTTCCTTTTGAGGGGCATGAGAGATAATCTGTTCCAGGTCTCTTTCCTTGGCTTGCAGAAGGCAGGCTTCTCTGTCTCTTCACCTCATCTCCTCTCTGTGTGTGTCCTGTCTCTGTGTCTGATTTCCTTTCATAAGGATTCCAGTCAGAGCAGGGCACTCTCTAATGATGTCACTTTAACAACTCAAAAAGACCCTATCTCTAGGTCACATTCTGAAGGAATGAGGGTTAGGATTTCAACATATGAAATTTCGGAGACACATGTTAACCCATAACACCTTGCCACCCAGGAATATCCACTGTTGAAAGATTGATGTATTTTCACCTATCCTTTATTCATTGCATATTTCAATGCACTCTTTAACAATATTCTAATATATTTGTATCATCAACGCATCTTATTTATGCTAAAATTCCCTGGTAATTAACTTATTTCTGCTTTCTTTAAATTGTCATTTTTTTCTTTTATGTGTCAGATTATTTGAAGTATATATTTTGGGACAAGAAAACATTAATATATCAGTTTTAGATGTCTCTGAGGGTAATTAAAATGATGTTGAAAATCATGAATTTATGCATATATGTATGTTTATTTTTATTAGTAATAGCAATACCAATGCCATAAAGCCAGTAAAATGAATTGAAAAACAAATAAATGTGCTATTTATTTATAGGTTCACAGTTTAAAGTCAAGGAAAATGAGATTGATTACTGGTTTTGAGCAGTTAGTAAAAGAAGGAGGAATTTTTTCCCTTTGGCGAGGAAATGGTGTAAATGTTTTAAAAATTGCACCAGAGACGGCACTCAAGGTTGGGGCCTATGAACAGGTAAAAACATTTTTGTGTGTGGAATTTTAAACAAAAATCAGATTTTAAATTTAATTCCAAAAATTCAGACTTTCATGAAAGAGAAAATCGGAGTGTGCACAAGCAGCAGTTTTCAATGTAAACACTAATGACTGTTTATTCTGAGTTGATTTTTTGTGTTTTTATATTGCTATTCTTTATAAGAGAAGTTCCATGAATTACTCTATATTATGATAACTGAAGTCTATTAGTAGATCTTTTAATGTCAGTGTGACAGTGTAGGAAGGCTTCAAAAAACATTTCATCATTGATTTTTTCTTTGCACAATTTGAAAATCTTACAGAAATTTCAGTTCATTTGTTAATTAATACTGGACCAACATCTTTAGCTAAGTGATTAACAGATAAAAACTGCATTGAATTTTAAAATTCGTTGATCTCATTTAGATTATTCACTTTGAGATGAGACATATCTATTTTCAAATATTATAAGATATTAGTCTCACATGAGTCCAAAAGTGCTCTGTGTGCTTCTCAAATTTTCTATCTTCACTGCAAAATCTTGTAGTAATTCTCCTTTCTTTAAACATTTTTATAGCATATAGGATTAAAGTGCTTATTTTGTAGACTCTTGTTTATAAAGTCACTAGAAGCTCAATATTTTAAGAAAATATTAAAGAATGATCATACCCTTTTCTAACCCAAACAGTTGAACATCAAATAGATAGATGAGTGGACTCTGGACTTAGTTGTAATGCATGCACATCTTAAAAATATACATCTCTGACTTAAATGGGGACTGGCTTACTCATTCAGCAAGTATTTCTTTTATTAACAAATTTTTCTTGAATACCTAGTGTGTTCAGATTATCTTCTAGATGATGGAGATGTCATAGCAAATAAAACAGGAAACCAATCAACCATCCAACCACCCAAAACCCAACTTCCTTTGTCAGATTTATATTAGAATACAGGTAGGAGGAGACAATAGCTAAACAAGTGAAATATGTGGTATGTCAGGTGGTGACAATGGCTATGGGGAAAACAGGATAGAAATTGGATATAGAAATTGGTAATTCTTTCAAGGAGTTTTACTGTGAAGAGGAGAAGGGAAATGCAGTGGTAACTGGAGGAAGTATGGGATTATGAGAATGTTCCATTCTAGAAATGGAAGAAGCAACATTTGTGTGCTTAGGGGAATAATCCACTGGAGTGAGTACAAGTGATAATACAGGAAAGGAGGGGAGTGTTGGTAGGGGATTGTCCTTGGATCTTTAAGCGGGTGAGAGGAGATGGGAGCTAATGCTCATGGAAAGGTTTGGCCTTGGTGAGGCATTTCGTCCATGGTTACAGGAGAAGGGCTACCGTGTGGACACAGTTGTAGGAGGTTTGGAGAAGCATTTTTCCTAGTGCTTCAATTTCTTCTGTGAAATGAGGAGCAAGGACATATTTGGATGTTTGAGGAAACAGAAGGTGTGAAATAGTCTTCCAGGAGAGTGGGAGAGCAAATGGATTAAGAAAAAAGTAAGACCGCTGGCAGCAAAGGTCCAGTTGAAGTCATTAGTCATGAATCTAAAGGGATATGAGGCAGCATGTAGATCTATAAAATCCTGTTTTCAATAGGTTTTGAACTCTGGCAGTTTCATAAATTTAAATATTTATTGTGTGCCTACCATGTGCTAGCTAGGTCTTATGTATGGGAATACATGAAAGAACAAGACACTGTCTCTGGCCTTCTAGACCTTATATTCTATCAAAATTAGATGCTGAAATTTAAGAAGTGTTTATCTAAATGCAAATATCAATTTAGTGGCTCACATCTATAATCGCAGCACTTTGGGAGGTGAGAGGATCATGTGGGCCCAGGAATTTGAGACCAGCCTACGCAACATAGTGAGATCCTTTCCCTACAAAAACTAAAAATAAAAAAATTTAGCAGGTGTGGAGGCACACTCTTATATTCCCAGCTACTTGGGAGGCTGAGGCGAAAGGATTGCTTGGGCCTAGGAGTTTGAGGCTACAGTGGGCTGTGATTGTGTGGCTGTTCTCCACACTGAGTGACAGAGTGAGACCCTGTTTCTTTAAGAAAAACAAAAAATATGATGATAGGCTGGACAAGGAAAATGTGGCACATATACATTATGGAATACTATGCAGCCATTAAAAAAAATGATGAGTCGTGTCCTTTGTAGGGACATGGATGAACCTGGAAACCATCATTCTTAGCAAATTGACACAAAAACATAAAATCAAACACTGCACGTTCTCACTTATAGGCGGGTGTTGAACAATGAGAACACATGGACACAGGGATGGGAGCATCACACACTGGGGTCTGTTGGGGGTGCTAGGAGAGGAACAGCAGGGGTGGGGAGGTTGGGGAGAGATAACATGGGGAGAAATGCTAGATATAGGTGATGGGGGGATGGAGGCTGCAAACCACCTTGCCATGTATGTACCTAAGCAACAATCCTGCATGTACCCTGCACATGTACCCCAGAACCTAAAGTACAATAAAAAAAACAAATAAAATATCATGAATAAATGTAAGTAGCAGATAAGCAAACAAAATACATAATTTTATTTTGGCTTAAAAAAAACTATGTTGTAAAGTTATGCTTTATAGAAGCATAGCAGTTTGTGTATTCATGATTGTTACTAGGAATATATGTGCTGTTATTTGTAAGGTAAGGCACAGATGGAAGAAAATGGCCTGGACCCTAAATCATCAGTATGTCATCCTCACTATTTATGGTGACACATATGTGGCATAAAGGACACTCCAGTTAAATGCACTGTTTATTACGAACAGGACTTCGGCTTCAAATTTCTTTCTTGTCTTCAACCCTGATGAGCTGGAGTGGATCACAAATCAGCAACAAAAGACATCCTTTTCTCTGTTTAGTGTCAGACTTGACTAGAAGCAGACTTAAGTGGCTCATTTCATACTTCTGCTCCCTTAGGACCCATCCTGGTTACTGCTAGCCTTTTCAAGGGCACACCACCTTGTGGGGGCAAAAAGAATGAAAGGAATGCCACATATGATGAAAAAACAGAAGTTGCTCCTGCCCAATTTTATTTATTAATATAATCTCATTTGTTTCCTCGCTGTCTAGAAACCCTACCTTCTCTGGTTAACCATTTTCCACTTCCCTAGATTTTTCTTGAGGACTCAATTTCTTTCCTTGACCCGTATCAGAGCACCTTATCATGGGAGGAGTGTTGTGTGGGGTGAGGTAAAATAAGTTCTAATATTTTAAGTTGTAATAGAGATTGTATTTTACTTCTTGGACCCCATATAAAGTTCTTCTCCCAGCTTTAGATCTTTCCATAATTTATCCCTACTTAACATGTCCAGTACTGCTGCTTGACAAATACTTCTTTTCAATTAAAAGAACCTTTTTATTATACCTTAACAAGTTGTGCTTTTCCTGTCTCCTTGATTTTGCTCACACTTTCTTTCTCATTGAGTTACCGTTTTTCCCCTTCTAACGTATCTAAATTATTTCAAGAACTGAAGTCTTTCCCTTCCTGAGAAGTAACCTACTTCGGTGTCTGCTCTTTCTGCCCTAGTATGCTTATTGGCTGTGCCACTTATGTAAACTAGAATCAGGTTCAGATGCATGTGACAGAAAACCCCAAATAATAGTGACTTAAGTAAGATAGAAATTTATTTCTTTCTCCCAAAGTCTGAGGACAGAGAATTCAGAACTGGCATGGAAGTGCCTTGAAGGTGAAAAGAAACTCACTTGCAACCAGCTCACTATGTATCATCTGTAGGGTATGGTCCTTGTCTCCATGAGTCTTAGATGGAACTCCAGCAATGACATCTAAGTTTCAGGCAACAACTAGGGGAAGAAGCAAAGAAGGGCATGTCCCCTTCCATGCAGGACACTTCCCCAAAGTGACATACAATACTTGTGCTTATATATTATCAACCAAAACTTGGACACATGAACACATCTAGTTGAAAGGGAATCTATGTATATAGTCTTTAGCTGGGAAACAATATGCACAACTGTAAATTTTTATTTCTTAGGAAAAAAGGAAAATCAATTCTTGGGATACCACCAGCAGTCTCTTCCACTTAACCAGTTTGTGTTCTTTCTTTTGAAACCCATGTTTTAAACCATGTCTTCCAGAAAAATAGTATGCTGCTTTAGAATAGGGACCATAGCATCATTCCCAGAATAGTGCCAGCATATCACTGAGTGTTACTAAGTAAGGAACCTAGTGTCATCATTTTATAGATGTAAAAATTGAGGCAAGAGAGGATAAATTACTTGAAATGACACATTTAATTGGCAATACACAATTAGAATTCCATGCTTGGTGTTAATAAACGGTGTTGGGAAAACTGGCTAGCCATGTTTAGAAAGCAGAAACGGGACCCCTTCCTGACACCTTACACTAAAATTAACTCCAGATGGATTAAAGACTTAAACGTAAGACCTAACACCATAAAAACCCTAGAAGAAAATCTAGGCAAAACCATTCAGGACATAGACATAGGCAAGGACTTCATGACTAATACACCAAAAGCATTGGCAACAAAAGCCAAAATAGACAAATGGGATCTAATTAAACTCTAGAGCTTCTGTACAGCAAAAGAAACAATCATTAGAGTGAACCAGCAACCAACAGAATGGGAAAAAATTTTTGCAATTTACCCATGTGACAAAGGGCCAATATCCAGAATCAAGTAGTGATGTTGAGCAGCTTTTCATATATCTGCTGGTCATTTGTATGTCTTTTTTGAAGAAATGTTTATTCAAGTTCTTTGTTCATTTTACAATCAGGTTATTTGTTTCTTTTGCTATTGATTGTATGAGTTCCTTATCGATATTGCATACTAAACCCTTATCAAATATATGATTTGAAAATATTTTCTCTCATTCTATAGTTTGCCTTTTCACTATGCCACTTATTTCCTTTTCCTTTCACTTATTTCCTAAATAGCATAAGCTATTTAGTTTGAGGTAACCACTCTTGTTTATGTTTGCTTTTGCTACCTGGGCTTTTCATATCTGAAAAATCATCGCCCAGATCAATGTCAAGAAGCTTCTCTCCTATGTTTTCTTCTAGTAGTTTGTATTGTTTTAGGCTTGATGTTTAAGTTTTTATTCTATTTTTAGTTGTTTTTTTGTATATGGAGTGAGACAAGGGTCTCTTTCTTCTACATGTAAATATCCAATTTTTCCAATACTATTTATTGAAGAGACTATCCTTTCTCCATTGAGTGTTCTTGGCATCTTGTCAAAGATCAGTTGACTGTAGATAAGTGGGTTTATTTCTAGGCTTTCTCTTTTGTTCTACTGGTATAGTTGTCTGTGTTTATTACCATCCTGTTTTGCTTAGTATAGCTTTATAATTAATATGTTTTGAAATTGGAAAGTGGTTATGCTCCCAGCTTTGTTTCTCTTTCTCAAGATTGATTTGTTTATTCAGGGTCTTTTGTGGTTTTATATGAATTTTAGAATTTTTTTATTGCGATGGAAGGAATAACATTGGAATTTTTATTGGGATTATGATGAATTAGTAGATAGCTTTGAGTAGTATGGACATTTGACCAATGTTAATTCTTTCAATCCATGGACATGGATGTCTTTCTATTTATCTGTATCTTCTTTAATTCCTTCAACAATGTTTTATAATTTTCGGTTTATAAGACTTTAACCTCTTTGTTTAAGTATATTTCTATATATTTTAATCTTTTGTGCTATTGTGAATGGCATAAAAGATTAAAGATTATGATTTTCTTAATTTCCTTTCTAGATAGTTAATTGTTTGTGTGCAGAAACACTAGTGAATTTTTGTATGTTGATTTTTCTGTCCTGAAAATTTACTGAATTGTTTGTTATAACATTTTTGGGGAGATGAGTCTTTAGAATTTTATGCATATATGACCATGTCATCAAAAACAGAGATCATTTTACTTCTTTATTTATGTCTTTTCTTATTTTTGTCTAATTGCTTCAATTAGATTTCAATACTATGTTGAAGTGGTAAGAGTGGGCATCTTTGCCTTATACTGGATGTTAGAGGGAAAGCTTTCTATTTTTTTTTCCCACTGATTAGGATGTTAGCTGTGGACTTTTAATATATGGACTTTATTGTGTTGAGGTAAGTTCCCTCTATGGCTATTTTGTTGAGCATTTTAATTATAAATGGATGTTGAATTTTGTCAAATGCTCTTTCTGCACCTATTAAGATAATTACATGTCTTTTTTCTTTCATTTTCTTATTGTGTTTATCACATTAATTGATTTGAGTATACTGAACCATCTGTGCAACCCAGGGATAAATCCCACTTGGTCATAGTGTGTGATCCTTTTAATGTGCTATTGAATTCAGTTTGCTAGTACTTTATGAAGGATTTTTTTTGTATCTGTGTTCATTAGGGATATTGGCTTGTAGTTTTCTTTCATTTTTTTTTTTTTGTTATCTTTGTTTGGATTGATATTAGCATGATGCTGTCCTCATAAAAAATGTGGGAGTGTTCCCTCTTCTTCCACTTTTTGGAAGTGTTTGAGACAGATTGGCATTAATTCTTTGACTGTTTGGTAGAAGTCGTCCATGAAGTCATCTGGTCCTTGGCTTTTCTTTGTTGGAAAGTTTTTGATTATTCATTCAATCTCCTTTGTGTTATTGGTATGTTCAGGCTTTCTATTTCTTCTTCATTCAGATTTTTGTAGATTGTATTTTCCTAGGAATACATCAGTTTTTCTCAAGTTATTCAATCTGTTGGCATATAATTCTTATAACCCTTATCAGTCTCTTATAATCCTTATTTTTGTAACATAATACTCCTTTTTATTTCTAATTTTATTTTATTTTTTGAGATGGAGTCTTGCTCTGTCACCCAGGTAGGAGTGCAATGGTGTGATCTCCACTCACTGCAACCTCTTCCTCCCAGGGTCAAGCAATTCTCCAGCCTCAGCCTCCTGAGCAACTGGGATTACAGGTGCCCGCCCCCCACACCTAGCTAATTTTTTTTGTAATAAAGACGGGATTTCACCATGTTGGCCAGGCTGGTCTCAAAACTGGTGACCTCGGGTGTTCTGCCCATCTTGGTCTCCCGAAGTGCTAGAATTACAGGTGTGAGCCACCATGCCTGGCCTATTTCTAATTTTGGTTATTTAAGCCTTCTCTTTTTTTTTCCTTTAGTCGAGCTATGGTTTTGTCAGTTTTGTTTATCTTCAAGAAAAAAAAAAACAATTCATCTTTGTTAATTTCTTTTATTGTCTTTCTATTCTCTACTTGATTTAGCTCTACTATCTAATCCCTGTGAGTTTCTTCTTTATGTTAATTTGGGGATTAGTTTGTTTTTCTTCAAGTATAAAATTAGGTTGATTGCTTGAAATCTTCCTTTTCTTTTTTTTTTTTAATCCAGGCATATATTGCTATAAAATTCCCTCTTAGTACTACTTGTGCTGCAACCTATAAGGTTTGATATCTCATTTCTTTTCAATTTGTTTCAAGATGTGCTTAAAATTATCTTTTGGTTTCATTTTAGAAATTGGGCTTTGGTCCGGCATGGCAGCTCATGCCTATAATCCCAGCACTTTGGGAGGCCAAGGCGGGCAGATCACCTGAGGTCAGGAGTTTGAGACCAGCCTGCCCAACATGGCAAAACCTGTCTCTACTAAAAATACAAAAAATTAGCTGGGCATGGTGGCAGGCACTTGTAATCCCAGCTACTGGGGAGGCTGAGGCAGGAGAATCGCTTGAACTTGGAAGGCAGAGGTTGCAGTGAACCGAGATTGCACCACTGCACCCTAGCCTGGGTGACAAGATTGAAACTCTGTCTCAAAAATAAAAAAAGAAATTAGGATTTAAATTGGTTTTGAAAAAGTTATTAGTTGTTCAAGTGTATGTCAATTAATATGCATACATTTTTGTCAATTTTTTCATTTTCTTGTTTATTGTTTTCCAGTTTTATTCCATTGTGGTCATAAAAGATACTTGGACTGACTTCAGTCTTCTTAAATTTGTTAAGACTTGTTTTGTAACCTAACATGTGGTCTGTACTGGAGAATATTTCATGTATGTTGAGAAGAATGGGTATTCTGCTGGTGCTGTTGGGTGGTAAGTTCTATATATAGTTGTTAGGTTCATTTTGTTTACCTGTTGTTCAAGTCACCTGTTTCTTTATTGATACTCTGTCTGGGAATTCTATCCATGATTGAAAGTGGGGTATTAAAGTTCCCTACTATTACTGTGTTGCTATCTTTCCCTTCAGTTTTGTCAATATTTACTTTATATATTTAGGAACTCTGATGTTGAGTTCATATATATTTTTATTTGTTATATCTTTCTGTTCAATCACCTCTTTTATCATTATATAATATCCTTCTTTATCTTTGGAGATGTCTCTTTTGTCTAAGTATAGCCCTGCATGCTTTCTTTTGGTTACTTTTTGCATGAACTATCTTTTTCTATACCTTTACTTTCACCCCATATGTGTCTTTAAATATAAAGTGAGGTCAGACATGGTGGCTCACACCTGTAATCTCATTGCTTTTGGAGACCAAGGCAGGAGGATCACTTGAGGCCAGGAGTTCTGGACCAGACTGAACAATATAGTGAGACCCCCAACTCTATGAAAAGAAAAAAAATAGCTCTTCCTATATTCTTAGCTACTCAGGAGGCTGAGGCAAGAGGATCACTTGAGCCCAGGAGTTCCAGGCTGCAGTGATCTATGAGTACGCCACTGCACTCTTGCTTGCATGACAGAGCAAGACAACCTTATCTCAAAAAAAATGAAAAAAAAAAAAAAACCCAGCATATGTATATATATATGTAAGATTTTCTAAGGGAAATCTTAGAGTTTCATGAACCTGGATATCCATTTCTCCTTCTAGATTTGGCAAGTTTTCAGCTGTTATTTTTTAAAAATAAAAAATATATATACATATATATAATGGGTCTCTTGTATCCATTCAGCCACTCTATGTTTCTTGATTGGTGAGTTTAATGCATTTACCTTTAAAGTAATTATTAATAGGTGAAAACTTACTATTGCCATCTTATTAATTGTTTAATGTCTGTTTTGCTGCTGTTTTCTTTTCTTCCTGTCTTTCTTGGTTATGATTTTTTTTCCAATTATATGCTTTGATTTTTTTCACTTAATCTTTTGTGTATCCATTAGAGATTTTTTGTGGTTACTTTGAGACTTGCATAAAATATTTGTAATTTTAATCATCTATTTTAAATTGATACAACTTAACTTCAGTCGCACACGAAAACTCTACACTTTAATTCCCTTTCTCACTTTGTGTTCTTATCATCAGAATTTGCTACTTTATAAAAAGACACAATATAAATTGTGTCTTTATTAACAATTTTTTTAATTTTTAAAAAGTTTTGGCCGGGTACGGAGGCTCACACCTGTAATCCCAGCATTTTGGGAGTCTGAGGTGGGCAGATCATGAGGTCAGGAGTTCAAGACCAGCCTGACCAACATGGTGAAACCCCATCTCTACTACAAATACAAAAATTAGCTGGGCGTGGTGGCATGTGCTGTAAACCCAGCTACTCAGGAGGCTGAGGCAGGAGAATCACTTGAACCTGGGAGGCAGAGGTTGCAGTGAGCCAAGATTGTGCCACTGCACTCCAGCCTAGGTGACAGGGAAAGACTCCATCTCAAAAAAAAAAAAGTTTTTATTTTTTATTTTTATTTTTGAACTTTTCTGCTCAGGAGCACATGTGCAGGCTTCTTACATAGGTAAATGTGTGTCATGGGGCCTTATTTTGCAGATTATTTCATCACCTACATATTAAGCCTAGTGTCCATTAGTTATTTTTTCTGACCCTCTCCCTTTTTCCACCTTCCACCCTCTGATAGGTACCAGTGTGTGTGGACCCCTCTATGTTTCCATGTGTTCTCATCATTTAGCTCCCACTTATAAGTGAGAACATGCAGTATTTGATTTTCTATTCCTGCATTAATTTCCTAAGGATAATATCCTCCATTTCCATCCATGTTCCTGCAAAGGACATTATCTCATTCTTCTTTATGGCTGCATAATATTCCATGATGTATATCTATCCAGTCTATCATTGATGGGGATTTAGGTTGATTCCATGTCTTTGCTATGGTGACTTAGTGCTGCAGTGAACATATGTGTGCAAATGTCTTCATAACAGAATGATTTATATTCCTTTAGGTATATACCCAGTAATGGGATTGCTAGGTCAAATGGCATTTCTGTGTTTAGGTCTTTGAGGAATGACCACACTGTCTTCCACAATGCTTGGACTAATTTACACTCCCACCAACAGCATATAAATGTTCCTTTTTCTCCACAATCTCGCCAGTATCTTTTATTTTTTGACTTTTTAATACTAGTTATTCTGACTGGTGTGTGATGGTATCTTGTTGTGTTTTGATCATTTCTCTAATGATTAATGATGTTGAGATTTTTTTTATGTGCTTGTTGACCGCATGTATATCTTCTTTTGAGACCTATCTGTTCATGTCCTTTGCCCAATTTTTTATGGGGTTGTTTTTTTCTTGTAAATTTGTTTAAGTTCCTTGTGATGCTAGGTATTAGACCTTTGTAAAATGCATAGTGTGCAAAATTGTTCTCCCATTCTGTAGGTTGTTTATTTACTCTGTTGATAGTTTCTTTTCCTAATAAATTTTTATCTTTTAACTTTTATATTACATTTAAAGTAATCTGTGCATCCCCATTACAATGTTACGTCAATATGTATTTGTCAATATATTTACCTTTTCCAGTGAGATTTATTATTATACATGTATTTGCATTGCTGTTTAGCGTATTTTCTTTTCAATTTGGAGAATTCCCTTAAGCATTTCTTGTACAACAGATATAGCGTTGACAAATTCCCTCAGTTTTTGTTTGCTTGGGAAATATTTTCTCTCTCATTTTAAAGTATAATTTTTCCAGGTATAGTATTATTGGTTGAAAAAGTTTGCTTCTTTAGTGCTTTGACTATATCATTTCACACTCTGCTGTGACATACATCTTTCAGCTGAGAAATTCACTAATAGTTTTATGAGGTCACTTTATATATGATGGGTCACTTTTCTTTTGCTGCTTTCAGAATTCTCTTTGTTTTTCACCTTGGCAATTTAATTTGATCTTAAAGTGTCTTATTGTAGTCCTCTTTGGGTTGATCCTGTTTGGGAAATCTTAGAGTTCCATGAACCTGGATGTCCATTTCCCTTTCCAGATTTGGCAAGTTTTCAGCTGTTATTTTTTTTTAAATAAGCTCTCTACTTCTCTTTTATTTTTCTTCTCTTTCTGGAACTTCCATAATGTATATATTGATTTGCTTGATAGTGTCCCATAAATTCTATAGACTTTCTTTTTTTCATTCTTTTTTCTTTTTTCTCTTCTAGATAATTTCAAATGACCTGTCTTCAACATGACAGATGTTTCTCTAGTTTGTTGAACTTCTTTAAAACAATTACTTTGGGTTATTTGACAGGCAATTTGTAGATCTCCATTTCTGTGGGTCCAGTTACTAGAAAATTTTTGTATTCGTTTTGGTGATAAAAAGTTTTCATGATTTTTTTTCTATGTTCTTTGTGCCGTTTTGTTTGCATTTGCACATTTGAAGAGTCATCTCTTCTAGGGTTTACAGACTGGCTTTGGTGGGGGGGAACCATTACTTGCAGGTAGGTATGAGAGTGTGGATGGCTAGAGTGTGGCAGCTTTGTTTAAAGGGGAAGTATAGTAGCATAGACTGAAGGCATCTTATCAGCTTTAGGTCCACATCAGCAAAGACTGCAGTGATCCCTGGCAACCAAGGTTACAGGTGCCTTCATGATTAGGTCCTCTGTGGTGAAGGCTGCTAGCATTCTCTTCTCTCCTTTTTCCTCATGGGGAGAATTTGTGGTTGAGAAGATCCCTCTTTATACTAGGGTACAATCTAGTTTTCACATTGCTACTAGAGTAGTCTCTTAAAAAACTAAATCTGGTATGTCATCTCTCTACCTTAAAACCTTCCAGTGGTCACTCACTTCTCTTAATTGCAACATCCAAAATCCTTAAATTGACTAGCAAGGTGCAAAATGACTTGGCCTCTGCCCTCTTCATTTTCATTCTTCTTTGCAGCCAAACTGGCTTTTTTTTTTCACTTATTCTAGTTCATACACCAGGGTCCTTTTTATTTCAGGCCTTCTCATATGCTGTTTCCTCTACCCAACAGGAGGGAATTACAACCAATACTGTTGTAGCTGTTCTCAAAACTATACTTGAAATTTGCTATCACCTTTGGGTACTTTGGCTACTTTTTTGTTTGATGGGTAACACAAGCTTTTATCCCAGAGGAATCTGAACTTTTAGTTGCTTTGTTCTTCTCTGTCCTTGTTTGCTATCATTACCCCATTCACTATTACTACCATGCAGTAAAACACCATATATATAAGTACTCACCTATGTATCCTTGGGGTTTATCATATCAGTGAAAGATGACCTGACTTTTACCTGCCAGTATCTAAAATTTATTTGCTTATGGTCTTTCTTTGGCCTCTGGAGCCTGTTCTGTTTCTGGAAATGGCAGGCTGGAAATGATAGAGAATTAAGGCCCCTGAACGCAGCCTTCACTAATACCCATCACTTGTTCAGTTGGGTGGGATAATTCTGAAGTCTATGTTCTACATTATTTCCCAGAAGTTCTTCACAAGATTAAGCCCTAGTTGCATACCATGGCAACATGCTTAGCAACACATACTTTATCAGCTTTCACTATTCCCTTTCACACATCCTCAGTCCCCTGCTAGTGTTTTCTAGCATCGCCTCCAATGCCTTGTCTCAGGGTTATGAAGCAGGTTCACTATGCATTGGTTACTCTACCACTTGCACGGTTCCGATGAGAGAGAACACTCACACAATAAGTTAAGTGAAGGAATTTTATTACTCACAGATAGACAGCAAGGGCCAACAGTAGCCGAGAATTCATGGTGAGCCAGTCCCCCAAAGCTGAGGAAGGCCATCCAGGGTGCACGGAGTCTTACCTACATGTCTCCCATATCACACTGCAGCTGAGGGACTCCAAAAGGCACTCAGCTCTAGGTTTTATACTCGGGCAACTTGGCATGCTGGGCTAGTGCTGTAGTACATCCTGTTTTAGGAGGCTTGGCGACTGAGCCCAGGCTAGTCTGACCAGTTTCCCGTATCTCAGGATGTTGCATTTCCAGCACATTCTACAGTTATTCTTGAGCATTACAAGCAAGAAAGGGAAGATCTTTGTTGTCAAGGTCATCCAAGGACTTGTCCTGCAAGAGTTTGTTTATAGGGGAACCGGTATCAGACACAAGCAACGGCTCAGTTTCAGGTACAGGATACAGTGCTGTGCTTTATTTGCTTTGCAGATATTGCATTTTCTTTCCGTTTTTTCTTTTTGATTTCTGTTCTGTTTTTCATACTGAAGGTTTGTGGCAACCCTGCATTAAGCAAATCTATCAGCACCATTTTCCAACAATATGTGCTCACTTGTGTCTGTGTCACATTTTGACAATTTTTTGCAACATTTCAAACATTTTCATTAGTATTATATCTATTATAGTGATCTGTGATCAGTGAGCTTTGAGATTATTATAGCAACATGTGATTTTTCCAGATAGCCAAGCTTTTTAGTATAATCTTATTTCCTTCAGTTGGGATACAGAAGCGGGTGACTTTCACATCTGAAGTGCCATGTTTCTTGACTTTTAATCCAGACAAAGAAAGCTCCCTTAGCAGAGCTCCATTCCTACAGCTTCTGCTTGTAAATTGGCTTGGAGAAGCCCTTGAGGCATAAATTAGAGCAATACTTTAGCATTGTTTCACAGATCTTCCTAAAAGCAGCAAGGACAAACAACACTAACCAACATACTGAGATATTACAATGAGTTTTCCTAGAACTTCAGGCTCAAAAAGCACACTGTCTACCTTCAAAGTTATCCCAGGAGGCAGTTCAGTCAAGCATTTCTGTAAAACATCAGAAAGATCATCGCCTTCTTAGCCTGTAATATCTGTGTCCTCTCCTAACAATAAAGCAAGTGCCACATATTTTAGGTTTTAGTTATAGTAGCACCCTACATCCAGGAACAAATTTCTATACTTGTTAGGGTTTATTCTAAGATATCGTAACAAAGACATTCCAAAATACAGTAACTTAAATGAGATAGGGGCAGGTGGTCCAGGGTTAACAGTACAGCTCTGCCATCTTCCATACATGGCTTCAAAGGTTGTACCTGCCTTTGCCATTTCTCAGGTAGAGGAAAGACAAACATCTTTAAGGTGATGTCTCAGAATTTGTATACGCAACTTCCCTTCACAGCACGTTGGTCAAAATTAGTCACTTAGCCACACAACCTATCTAACAAGGAGCAAAAGAAAATGTTCTGTAACCGAGTCTGCTCTGTTACTAAAATGAAGAATATAATGAAAACTAGATATAGTATTTATTATAAAGAATGTGCTTACTAGAGCTGGCTTAGATCTTAAATGATTTTCCAGTTTTAATCTCCATGAAACTTGACTTTACTTCCTGGGAAGCCTGGCCTATAGGGTTAGAGTTACATTTTCCTTTTTTCCATGTGTTTTTTGTGATATACTAGCTATTACTTAGGCTAAGAAGTAAAGTGTTTCTTCTAAAAATAAAAAGCCCACATTAAGTTACTATTTTTGATTATCCAGTAACCAAACAATATTAAGTGCCTTCCATATGTAAAATGTGGTGCTGAAAAGATAGAAAAGATACAATCTTTCTCTCCTTTGTGTCATTTGCATACCTCTTATGAAATAGCATATTCATAAATATGTTTAAAGTGATTTAATATTGTCAACTTATTCTGCAAAAAAAGAAAAAAGGAAATGAGAGTCTAAATGAAAGGGCTTTACTTATTATCAATTATCAATTATCAATTTACTTATTACAATTAGTTACATAAAAATTAAAGTCAGGAATTCTAGGCTGTGCTAATATTGGGTATCTAGTATACTTTTAAATAAAATTTTATACTCCTAATTAATGTTATAAATATAGAAACAATATATAGTTTGTTTCATTAATATTATACATTTCAATTTTTATACAGTATAAGAAATTGCTTAGTTTTGATGGTGCTCATTTAGGAATTTTTGAAAGATTTATATCTGGATCATTGGCTGGTGTAACTGCCCAGACCTGTATTTACCCCATGGAGGTATGTATTATAAAATTTTAACTAAAATCATACTTTTAATGCAAATTATAACTTTTTATAAATGAATCTCAGTTAAGTACACTAAGCAGCTTTAGAGCTATAGGATTAAAATCATATCAAGACTCAGTTGGTGGCTGGGCACGGTGGCTCATGCCATAACCCCAGCACTTTGGGAGGCCAAGGTGGGCGGATCACTTAAGGTCAGGAGTTCGAGACCAGGGCAATATGGTGAAACTCCATCTCTACTAAAAATACAAAAATTAGCTGGGTATGGTGGTGCACACGTATAATCCCAGTACTTGGGAGGCTGAGGCAGCAGATTCAGTTGAACCCAGGAGGCAGAGATTGTTGCAGTGAGCTGAGATCATACCACTGCACTCCAGCCTAGGTGACAGAGTGAGACTCCATCTCAAAAAAAAAAAAAAAAGTCAGTTGTTGTTGCTTAGGACAAAGGTATTATTGTATATGAACCAACAATTTTGTTGATTGATTGAGTGATAAAATCACTTATTTATTCATTGGATAAATTTTTATTGTATACCTACTAAGTTTAAGGTATTTTACTAGGAGCTATGCAGGAGCCAGAGAAGAGTCATACAGGGATTTTTGGCTATGTAGCATGTAGTCTAGAGAGGGAAATTAAACATGCACATCAATAATAATAATCTAAAGTAAAAATTATAAATTATGAAAAGAGTTCAATATAAAGTGCTATGGAAATTGAGAAGGGGAGAAATCATTTCAAGCTAGGGATTTCATGAAAGACATGAATAGAAGCTGGGTGCGGTGGCTTATGCCTATAATCCCAGCACTTTGTGAGGCTCAGGCAGGTGGACTGTGTGAGCCCAGGAGTTTGAGACCAGCCTGGGAAACATGATGAAACCTCGTCTCTACAAAAAATACAAACATTAGCCAGGTGTGATAGAGTGTGCCTGTAGCACCAGCTACTCAGGAGGCTGAGGTGAGAGGATCACTCCTTTGTCAACGGGTGAAGGTTTCAGTGAAACATGATTGCACCATTGCACTCCAGCCTGTGCAACACAGCAAAAAAGACTAGAAAGATGGGAAGACCAGATGCAAGACATTACCAGCATTCAGGGAACTGATAATAAGAGTTCGAAGTATGATAGTGACTGGGGGAAATTAACTCATGATAGAGCTGTCTTGAGAACTGTCAACCTGAAAAGTGGAAAGTGGGAGAAAGGAAGAAGGTGAAGTTCTCTTTGGGTCCTGTGCCTGAGTGTTTAGGAAAGTTGCTCTGAGTTACGTCTCTGAAACAGAGAATGGAGGAAGTAAGCCAGACTCAGAGAGGTGATGAGCTCAGATTTACACATATTTAAATTGAGTTGTTGATGGGACAACCAACTTATGATTTTCAGTAGGCCACTGTAAATGTGATACTGAGACTTAAGACTTCAAGTGTTGGTGTGTCACCTGAGAGAGGTGTTATTTGAAGCCAGGGGATTGTCTATTAAAAAAGGAATGTTTAAAAAAATGCTGAGAAGAAGACTTTTGAGAAGATCTTAATGTAGGGAGTGAGAGGAGAAAAACATGCCAGTGAAGCACACAGAAAAGATTTACTTGGGTAAGAGGAGAATGCACTGCCTTGTAGAGGATAAAGTTTTAAAAATGAGACTATCTAAAGTGTCTAGGTCTGCAGAGAAGTCCATAAAACAAAAAGCTTTCTACTGACCACTCAGAGGCTGCCCCATCAAGATACACAGTTTTCTCAATCAAGACAAAGTTTATACTTAAAAAAATTCAATTTTTATTTTAGATACAAGGGGTACATGTCTTGGCTGTTTTAGAGAGCCATTTCTCCAAGCATGTATAAAGGACTTTTAAATGAATGGAAATTAAGATGACAAGGAGTGAGACTCTATCGGGAGAATTAAATTGTGAAAAGGATATTAATCATATTCATCCTACTGGGGCCTACTATTGTCCTTATAGCTTCTGGGATATCAATACTTTATGAGCACAGAATGAGCCCAAGTCATATAAAATTACAGTTTATGGGCCTCACTGTTAAAATAGTTACCAGAGTATGTACTTTAAGCATATATAGAATGTTTTATTCATACTGACTATTTTTAACATGATCATGTTTTACCTTGAATTCTGGCTTTCTTTATTCTGAAGCAATAATGAATTTATTTCAGAACATGTTGCCTTTCAGCACATTAAAGGAATTTGCATGGATATATCACTCAAAGGCCCCAGGATTGATTTTATTTTCCTGTTTGTATAATTACAAGCATCTCTGCACTGTATTAGTTGTTCATTAGTAAGAGGCAATTATCGAGAAGTTACAATCGTGTTTATGATTGCTTTATTATTTCTGTGATTTATAAACATCATGAGATAATGCAACTCCGTGGATTGCTAGATAAGATGGGTGAATCTGATCGATATATCTTTATTATATTCTTTCCCATTTAGGTATTAAAGACCAGACTGGCTATAGGTAAGACTGGAGAGTATTCAGGGATTATTGACTGTGGCAAGAAGCTTCTAAAACAAGAAGGTGTCAGATCCTTTTTCAAAGGTTATGCTCCTAACTTGCTAGGCATTGTACCTTATGCAGGTATAGATTTTGCTGTTTATGAGGTGAGTTTATTCTCATAATACGACATTATATGTTAGATTTGAAAATATGGCATAAGTTTTTATTGTAGAAATATGGTTATAAATGACTTTTCATTAAAGTAACTTCAGTCTAAGAGTGAATTAAATGGTTTTATTTGACTTTTCAACTTATATGTTACATATTTGGTATTCTAGTAATAAGTTTTTGTTTGGTGTTTTTTTCATGAATCAATTTTTGTTAACAATAATTTTAAGTTCTGATAAAATTTTGGTTCTAAATCCTGGATGCATATCAGAATCACCTACCTGTGGATCTTTAAAAAAATAGGATTATCGGGCCATATCCTGAGATATTCTCATTTAATTATCCCCAGGAGGCCAGGCGCAGTGGCTCATGCCTATGATTCTAGCACTTTGGGATGCTGAGGGGGTTGGATCCCTTGAGCCCAGGAGTTCGAGACCAGCCTTGGCAGGATAGTGAAACCCCATCTCAACCAAAAATACAAAAATTGGCCAGTCTTATAACTTGGTCTCAAAATAAGTGAATAAATAGATTTAAAAGGATATTAAAAATATCCTGAGGACAGGCCGAGGATTCAGATTTTTTAACTGCCCAGAAGAATCTGTTGTATAAGTAAGATTATGAAAGTTGAGATATTATCACACACTTGTAAAAATGAGAATGGAGGACAGGAGTAATTGTGGCTTAAGAAAGAAAGGCAGGATGAAGGTAGGACAAAAAGGCTGATAGTGTAACGCACAGGCAAGATGCCCACTTATTCCCCTTTCAGCTGATCATTTCATTTCCATGGTCATACATCTGTTTCAGGAAGAACATCTTAGCAATATACATACCATTTCATCATAAGAACCAGGTGAGAGTGTGTGATTAGAATAAATTCATTCTCAATGCAGGAAGAACAGTTCTCTAGATACAAGCCCAGTGGTATTTTTGGCAAGTAGTGTCACCATCATGTGAAAGACAGATAACTTACTTTAGCACTTTTAAAAGTACACTTATATTTTTGTAGATGTTTAGAGTATTGAATATTATAGCATGTGTTTATTTTCCTTTTTGTTTTCTTGTATCTATGATCTTATTACAATAAATTTGTTGCTGGTGTTTATGTTGGACTGTCTTCATTCTTTGATTTCTACAGGTCAGTATCTTCTTCTTTATACATTTGCCAGATGCCATTACATATTTCTCTTTGTATTGTTACATGACTGTAATAAGTGCATTCTGAGTAAAGACATTTCAAAATTTATTTTTTCAAAAGCATCCAAGTGTACATCATTGCAGTGAATAATGGTAAAGTTATAGTCCTTTAATAAATGTACAGTTCTGAAAGCACTTAGTGATATTTTAAACTCACTATTTCTTAATTTCTTCCAGTCACTTTTATTCAAGGAAGAGAAAATAGGGAAAGAGGGCTCTTAAAAAAGTTGAGAAAATATGATTTTGTTAACCTAGAGTAGATTGTGCAGTCTTCCTCTCTACAATGTTCTGGTAATCCCTGTGAGAATCTCCAGATTTTTATTTGAGTACAATCACAAACCAAAGAACGAGCAAAGGAAACCAAATAAACAAACAAACAGAAACACCAAAAAACAGATGAAAACATAGGGGAACTCAAAAACTGAGGTTGTATGTTGGTTTGAAAACATCAGTGCACCCTGTTCCTGATAAGACTACAGGGATAACCCCTCCTTACTAAAACTTTATTCCATTTAGAGTGGCATAGCAGTTGCACAGTAATATATTTACTGCTGTCTTCTCTACCAGGTTTTGAAGAATTATTGGTTAGAAAATTATGCAGGAAACTCTGTGAATCCTGGGATAATGATTTTGTTGGGATGTAGTACGTTGTCTAATACTTGTGGTCAGTTAGCCAGTTTCCCTCTGAATCTTATTAGGACTCGCATGCAGGCCTCAGGTGAGTTGTTTTTTTTTTTTTTTTTTTTTTTTTTTTTAAATGAATAATATCTAAGTTTAAAATTATGTTTTAAATGAGTATAAATTAATTATTTCAAAAACAGAAAAACTCTAGAGTTGATAAACAAGAATCTTGAATTTATTACTTTACTGACTAAAACGTTTTGTGAATTTTAGATTTTATTTCATCTCAAAATCTTGTTTGGAACTCTCCACATTTTCTTCAGTTACTGATGATCTCTTTAAGGAGTTCACAATTAGAAAGTACCATGCAGAATAATGGAAAAGATTACGCTTTTTCAAGTTAACAGTTATTCCATATGAATGTGTAATTTTCCCCTCGTTCTGCTATTATGGTCGTATTCTGCAATTGGAACTTAATACATTTGTGGAATGGAACTCAATTTTTTTTTTCCAGGTGACTTAAGGAAGAGATGCTAAGAAAAGGGAGGATATCTGTTTTGTTTCTCTCAGTGAAATGTTAGGAATTTAGTTTTTAAGAAAATGTCTTTATCACTTTTCTAGGAGAAAAAAAAAAAACATACAATCCTATTGTTATCTTCTTGACTAAGCTGTTTAAGAATTATGTGTTAAGTGATATTCTTTTACATTCTCTTTCTTCTTGTCTTTTTAGTTAGATTTTTGATTTAATTTATATTCTCCAGGTGGAGAATCCATCCCATCACCCATCCTTTCCTCTCTTTATCTGTGTCAAATCCAATTTGAAATACTTCTTTGAGGCCCCTCGTGAAAGACTTTCAAGTGTTGTTCAATAGAAGTTTCTGTGATGATGGAAATATTTTGTATCTGTGCTGTCCAGTATGATAGCCACTATTCCCAAGTGAATATTGGGCATTTGGGATTGTTGCCAGTGCAACTAAGGCAATGACTTCTTAATTTTATTTAATTAAAGTTAAAAAAAAATAGCCACATGTGTCCAGTGGCAACCATATTGAACAGCACAAGACCTTCTACAGGTAGGGAAAGAGGTATATTCTGAAGTAATTTCAGTCTCTGTAAATTCTCATTTTTCTTTGGATTATCTTAATTTATAAATATTAAATATTGAATTATACTTTTTTTTCCAATTTATAGCTCTAGTGGAAAAAGGAAAAATAACTTCTATGATTCAGCTCATTCAAGAAATATATACCAAGGAAGGAAAACTGGGATTTTACAGGGGTTTCACCCCAAACATCATAAAGGTGCTTCCTGCAGTAGGCATTGGCTGTGTGGCTTATGAAAACGTGAAGCCACTTTTTGGATTAACCTAGAAGTGAAATATCAAATTGTTGTCATTGCCATAGTCACTTAATTGTAAGTAATACCTGGATTATAAAGAGATGTTATCTTTTTCTAAGAGGAAAGAAATATCAAATAATTGTTAAAATATGTTTTCTTTATCTATTATAAAATAAATTAAATAATTTTTATAAAGTTCTTTAATAATTTAAAATCTTTAATATCCAGAGAATACTATTTATATTTTCTACTACTCTTCCTTGAATCCTAACTGAAAATTTGTTCTTGATTTGATTTGAATACCCCATAGAGTAACATACAACATTTGGTCAGTTATAGGAGTCTATCTTTGAAAACGTTTTTATATTTGAAAACTTTTTTAAAAAAGATGAGCTTGAAAATATTTTATACACTAAAAGAAAAATCAGCGCATTTAAGATTGATGTTATAATAAATAATTTGGAGTCTGTTTATTTTATTTAAGCAAAATGGAAAATTGGTTTCTAATTCCTTCTATCACATTTTAGATGGAATAATGATAACATCTTTCTTACTTCTCTGGGCCTTCTTATTTGTAAATGTAAATACTGTTGGATCATTTTGATTCTTAATATTTAAACTTATATAAGGAAGTTGGCATTGATAACAAATCCCAACACTGGACAAATTTTTATTTATCTTCTGGTTGAAAACATTTGAGAGGAAGAATTTTAAATATTAAATCCATTATCTCATAGTTGTTGAAGCAATTCTTATTCCAACTTAAGAGTTGATTTAGTCAACCCTTTGATACCCTAAATATCTTCTCTTCACTTTTATAAAAAACATTATATTCCTTCCTGGGATTAAATAAACATGTGGAGAGACAGTGGTAATGGGCTGATTGGACACTAACAGGCCACAAATGAAGGACAACTAGCTCAACTGACTAAAGTCCATCCTTTGACTTTTAGCGTTGATGGTCCAAAAATTTTATCTTATGAATTTCCTTAAAATGATCAGCTTCTTGGTGCTAGATTAACAAAAATTGCTCATAGGATTGAGATATAGATCACAAAGCAGAGTCATTAATTTATAGTGGTGCTTAATACTTTCCATTAACCAGAATACTTTTGTCCCTTCTCCAAGGCACATTGTTTCCTAGTGTCAAGCTACCTTGGACACCTAATATGTAATAAGAAAACTAATGTGGAATTAGAACAAAGAGAAGAAGATACTGTTGAGGAATATTTTACTCAGGCCTATCCCAATTAAGGTGGGAAGAGTTGAGAACCTTGCATGCAAGGGGAGAGGAGCTGAGACCTAAAGTAGGAGAGTGAAAAGAATTTTGAAACTTGAGCTAAATTAAGCCAGATACCAACAGAAGAGAGAAAGGCAAATCTCATGTTAACCCTGAGAATGAATGTGTAAGAAATTTGAGTAATGGTGGTAGTTGTAACAGAGAGACTTTTTTTTTTTTTTTGAGACAGAGTCTTGCTGTGTTGCCCAGGCTGGCATGATCTCGGTTTACTGCAACCTCTGCCTCCTGCGTTCAAGCAATTCTCCTGCCTCAGCCTTCTGAGTAGCTGGGACTACAGGCATGTGCCACCAAGCCCTGGTAATTTTTGTGTTTTTAGTAGAGATGGGGTTTCACCATGTTGCCAGGATGGTCTAGATTTCTTGACCTCGTGATCTGCCCACGTTGGCCTCCCAAAGTGCTGGGGTTACAGGTGTGAGCCACCGTGCCCATCCAGATAGACTTTTTAAAAGCATTCCAAGTTGATGAAACAACTTGAACAGTAACATGAAAATAGAGTTCATGGAGCACTGGGAAGATTGCAAGTAACCTGGTCATTTGAAAATATATAGTATATAGGAAGATATAGTGACATGAGGCTACTGCTATAGGTTGGCAATAGGGGCCTTGGATTATATGTGCTAATAACATTCTCTAGTGTAAGAAGATAACTTTGAAAATAGAATGAAACCAGTTTCTGCTTTCTGCACATGGCTAGCCAGCTTTCCCAACACCATTTATTGAACAGGGAATCCTTTCCCCATTGCTTGTTTTTGTCTGGTTTGTCAAAGATCAGATGGTTG
>NW_016108309.1:71788-91251 GCF_001604975.1 Cebus imitator
AAAAAAGAAAATAGAATGAAACCATTGAAAGAAGAGATAGGGCCAGGTGTGGTGGCTCAAATCCTGTGGATCAAATCCTTTGAGAGGTCTAGGTGGGAGGATCACATGAGGCTAGGAGTTCATGACCAGCCTGGTCAACAAATTGAGACCCTGCCTCTACAAAAAAATATATTAAAAGTTAGCATCGTGGCACATGTGTGGAGTCCCAGCTATCTAGGAGGCTGAGGAAGGAGAATCACTTTAGCTCAATAGTTGGAGGCTGCAGTGAGCTATGATTGTGTCGCTGCACTCCAACCTGGGCAGTGGAGCAAGAATCTGTCTATAAAAAAAAAAAAAATAGGAGACAGTAGAGCCAAAGATCAATTCAGACATTATTACCAGAGACGTAGTTAGAAAATGCTGGCTTCTAAGTAAAGACTTCTCTTTAGAGTAAGTAGAACTCTAGGCTTTTTGATTATTGTATCCAAGGTCAAAGTCTGTCTTTTTTAAAACTAGAAAATTAAAATTTTATTAAGTGCCTGATATGTGTCAGGCACCCTTTCAAAGCGTTTATAAAGGTTCTCTTGCTTAATTCTATCAACCCTACTACAAGCTTGAGATTATTATCCTGATTTTCAAATGAAGAAACTAAGTTTAGAGAGGTAAGTGCCCTGAGCAAATCTCCTAATACTTCCCCTTTTATAAAGAATTGTGCTCATTTTTCACCTTCAGGGCCTTCATTTTGCATGAGAGCCTGCTGTCAGCCATAATCTTGATCGTGACTTGGATATTCTGTAAAAAAAAAAAAAAAAAAAAAAAAAACTTTTAAAATGATGATTTAGCCCATGTCCTTAGTGTGTAGCCTCTCAGTTCTTTCAGTCCAAGCCTGACTGATACTCTTCTTGCTCTTAAACACTGAGAACACTTGAGAGACCTTTATGTAAAACTGGTTATGACAATATAATGTGAACACTGAGACTTTGAATTTAGAATGAATCATGAAGAAATGCCAGCAATTCTTTATAAGCATCAGAGAAGAAAATAACTGGACAATATTATAAGGTCTATGGTGTCAGAAGTTGAGTTTAACACAGAGGCACCTTTCTGCATGGTTTTTCTGCAAAGCTTAAAGATTAGCCTCCCCATGAGTCACCTTGCAGGACTGTGATACAAATCAGTAAAACTCTGTCTCATGGCCCCTGGGTTACTCTGTTTTACTCAGGCCCATCCCAATTAAGGTGGGAAGAGTTGGGAACCTTGTATACAAGGGAAGAGGACCTGAGACCTAAAGTAGGAGAATGGACAGAATTATAGAACTTGAGCTAAATTAACCCAGAGACCACCAGAAGAGTGTAGTAGAATGTTATAGGATATGATTAGGATTACTGGCTAAGAATCAAATATAAGGAAGACCATAGGAGATGTGATCTGGGAGATGGTTGGGGTTAAGTGCCCATTGAAATTTTTGACTCCAAGAAATGTCTGAACCTAATCCAGAGAGATAAAGAACTCTCTGAACAAGTACAGAAGCCTTTCAGGAATTTATTTGCAGTCCACAGAAGCAAAACAGTAAGCTCTCAGATCTCTAGAGTTCTGTAGTAGAGTGTCCACTTCTCTAGTTTCATGCAAAAGCTGTGTTTCTGAAGGCACTGCTGAATGTTGTGATACGCTCACTCTGCTCAGACGGCATGTTTAAAAAATTAGTTTATTAATCCATTTACTTTAGAGAAAGTAGCTGAGAAAGTCATAGCATATTGATCATATTATGCTAATGGAGGGTTATAAACCTTTGCAAAACTCAAAAAAAAAAAAGAAACAACCATGAGTTCTTGTCCCAGTCTTTTTTATGCTGTTATAGCAGAATACCATAGACTATGTACTTTATAAGAACAGAAATTTACTTAACGATTCTGGAGGTTAGGAATCTGAAGCTGAGGGACTGTCTCTGGTGAGGGTTGTCTTGCTATGTTATAACATGACAAAGGTATCACACTGGTGAGAGAGAGAGAGAAGCAAGCCAAACACCCACTTTTATAAGGACCCCTCTCCTATGATAATGGCATTAATCCATTTATGAGGGCAGACTGCTCATGACGTAATCACCTCTTAAATGTCCCACCTCTATCAACACTGTAATGTGCATTAAGTTTCCAACACATGAAGTTTGGGGAAGACATTGAAACCATAGCAGTTTTCATTTCAGAAAAGATTATTCCTTCCTTCCTTCATTTCTTTCTTTCTTTTCTTTCTTCTTTTTTTTTTTTTTTTTTTTTTTTTTTTTTTTTTTTTTTTTTTTTTTTTTTTTTTTTTTTTTTTTTTTTTTTTTTTTTTTTTTTTTTTTGTTTCGCTCTGTCGCCCAGGCTGGAGTGCAATGGCGTGATCTCGTCTCACTGCAAACTCCACCTCCTGGGTTCAAGTGATTCTCCTACCTCAGCCTCCCAAATAGCTGGGATTATAGGCATGTGCCACCATGCCCAGCTAATTTTGTATTTTAAGTAGAGATGGGATTTCTCCATGTTGGTCAGACTTGTCTTGAACTCCTGACCTCAGGTGATCTGCTTGCCTTGGCCTCCCAAAGTGCTGAAATTACAGGCATGAGCCACCGTGCCCAGCTTCTCTTCCCCTTATTTCTAAGCCAGGGTCTAATTTTCCCAATGATACAGTTTCAAAAATGAGTAAGTCTGTTGTAGGTATGTGGAAAAATTATTTAATAAATTCTATTCCCTTTCTTCTCCATCCCGGGGACACACTGGGCCTGTTATGGACTGAAAGCTTGTGTCTGCCTCTATTAGTTCATTTTACTGCTGCTATAAAGAACTGCCCAAGACTAGGTAAAATTTATAATGGAAAGAGGTTTAATTGACTCAGAGTTAAGCTTGGCCAAGGAGGCCTCTGGAAACTTACAATCATGGAAGAATGTGAAGGGGAAGCAATGCACGTTCTTCCCAAGGTGGCAAGAAGGAGAAGTGATAAGTCCCTTATAAACCACCAGATCTCATGAGAACTCACTATCACAAGAACAGCATAAGGGAAACTGCCCCCATTATTCAGTTACCTCCACTTGATCTCTCCCTCGACACCTCAGGATTATAGGGATTATGGGGATTACAATTCAAGATGAGATTTGGGTAGGGACACTAAAGCCTAACCATATCACTCCCCTACATACTTACATTGAAATCTTAATTCCAAAGGTGATGGTATTAGGAAGCAGACGATTTTGGGAGTTAATAGATTATTAAAACAGAACCCTCATAAATGGGATTAGGGTCATCATAAAACAGGCCCCAGAGAGCTGCCTTGTGACTTGTATCATAAGAGGATGCAGAGAGAGGGGACATTTGTGATTTAGGAAAACAGTCCTCCCTGGACAACAAATTGGCCAGTGCCTCTTTCCAGACTCCAGAGCTGAGAACAACTTACTTCTATTGTTTACAAACTGCTGAATTCATGGTGTTTGTGGTTTTTGGCCTGGATCAGCTAAGACTGGGGGGCATAGGACCCCACGTAGTGGGCACAAACAGAAATGTTTTCATTTATTCTAAAATTAGAAGAAAAATCATGTTGTTTCGAGTTGAAGAACATTTTTTAACATATAGTAATAATACATTCTCTTTATAACAACACAATGGGATATATATCTTACCATTTGATAGATGAAGGGGCCCAAGAAGGCAAAAGTATTAATATCTAGGGTTTTGGAACATCATAATGTGAATTAAATACTATAAAAGTCTTATTTGTAGTGAAAGTAACAATCTGCACCAAAATCCAAACACAAGAGAATGAGTAAACTTTTGTAGTCATTGTCCTTAATGGCCTCTAACTAGAAGCTTCCTTTTTCCGGGGAAGGTGTCCTACCTGGAGGGTCTGGAGTAGGTTTCTTTCAGCTCTTGCAGTTCAACCTCAGTTGATCTCTTCTTCTTTCCATGTTGGAGCTTCTCAGAGCTCAGATGAAAAAGGTTTTCCTGAAGATTACAGATACTGCCTCCTATTTTAGGAGAAATGAGGGAGTTTTGTTATGCATTTTATCAATGACCCAACTTTCTCCTAATCCACACAGATGAGCTGACATGAAATAATGATTTAAAGAGGACAGATGATTTAAGAGGTCCCAGTGGGACATGGCAGCAGTAGGGCAGCTCCTATATTAAATAAGACAGCCTCACCACCAGACAACTATTTCCTCAGCTCTGTGGGCCCTGGAGATTGTTGTGGGTGGGAGCAATCCTGCCAGCAGAAGAAGAGAAACAGAAATCAGGAGGAAGTACAGGACCCCAAAAGTAAGCTAGAAGAAAAACAGTGAGCAAATCTATTGAAAACAAAGGTGTTCTAAAATTATGCTGAAAGTGAGGAAGCTGTGTTTGCTATCTTACCTTTGAGATCAAGTGTCTCAAGATGACTGTCATCTGTCACACATCTTCATAAGATCCCCCATAACCTCAGAATTTTTGACAACAAAGAATAAGCCTCAATATTGTAGCGCTCAAAGCTGCATTATCTCCCCAGGTTTTGTCTGTTTGTTTGTTTTGTTTTGTTTTGAATAAATAGTTAAATCACCCATTCTCTAGGAAAAAAAATAAGATGACATATTGAGAACTATGAAAGTTGGTTCACTCCAATCGTCTGAAGAGAAACAGGAGTCTACTTATGCACTTAGAAAAGCTGTACATATGTGTCTGCCTCTAGGATCATGTAATAAAACAGAGACCTTTAGGGTATTAAATTGACTGAGGTTAGTGACAATAATCACAGGGTAGCAGTGAGATATGGCTTTGGACTTTAGGAGTTCTGAATGGGCAATATATGGTTTCAAAGATACTATGAATTTGGGGTCATAAAGGCCATTCAGTATTTAATACAGGATTGGCCAATTACTTTGTACACTGATTATTCTGGTTTGACTTTCACCAATAGTAATAATTTACTTAAAGGAATGTTAGGGAATTGCATAAAAACATATCCACCCAAATCAGAGATTGTATAAAACATTGAATTGGCAAATCAGACCCAAAAAAATGATAAATCTACATTTACAGTGAGATCATCATGAGGCTGATAATGTGGTATGTCCACATAATATTATGTTTGTCTATCTCTGACACTCAGAGTATCAAATTATTCTGTTATTCTACCTGAGGAAAAAAACCAGGAAATCCAACAAATCTGAAAAGTGTTGGGCTCACTGGGTTGAACTTGGAAAATGGCAACCAACCCTTAGGATTCTCTCAGTGTTCATAATAGCTCTTGGCATCGTGGGAATCTAGGTAGTTTCTCTATCTTTTCCTTATAGGGAGTATGTCTAGATTCCTGATCTGAACGTTTTATGCTAGTCATGGCAAAACAAAAACACATACAAACACAATACCACTATTTTCATATTTGCAAAAATACAAACCTGTGAAATATTTTCAATTTGCTTCTAACTCCCAAGACACATGTTTACTGAATTCTTGATATGTGCATGGACTCCTTTCCATGTACACCAGAAGGAGACATTGTAGTAGCCCAAACTGGATTACCTGTGATCCCTATTATCCTCTCTGTATAATTCTCCCCTACCTCTGGTGTGTTTTTGTTCCTAAAATTCCTCTGAGTAGGACTACCCTTGGGTTATTAGAGCCATTTTGTACCCATAAATACCATAAAATAGGGATGTATATGGCAGTGTGTAATCTACATATCCCATTTATTTCTCCTTCTCCAAGGCACTCAGCCAATCACTAACAGGTTCAGGAAGATGAAATATTGGTTTACTGGTCTGGGGATGAACTCTTTAAAATAATTTGCTTCCCAAGTTTCCCTGCTGCTATTAGGACAAAGCTCCTCCATGAGTCTTTGCCTGAAATTATATATATAAAGCAATAAACTCAAAATGGATCGAAGACCAAAATGTTAGATCTAAAATATAAAATCAATATTGTTAGCCAGGCGCGGTGGCTCACGCCTGTAATCCCAGCACTTTGGGAGGCCGAGGCGGGTGGATCACGAGGTCAAGAGATCGAGACCATCCTGGTCAACATAGTGAAACCCCATCTCTACTAAAAATACAAAAAATCAGCTGGGCATGGTGGCGCATGCCTGTAATCCCGGCTACTCAGGAGGCTGAGGCAGGAGAATTGCCTGAACCCAGGAGGCGGAGGTTGCAGTGAGCCGAGATCGCGCCATTGCACTCCAGCCTGGGTAACAAGAGCGAAACTCCGTCTCAAAAAAAATAAAATAAAATAAAATAAAATCAATATTGTTAAAATGGCCATATTGCATAAAGTGATTTACAGATTCAATGCTATTGCTAACAAACTACCAACATCATTTTTCACAGAATTAGACAAAAGTATTGTAAAATTTATATAGAACCAAAAAGGAGCCTAAAGTCAAAATAGTCATAAGCAAAAAGAACAAAGCCAGAGGCATCACATTATCCAACTTGAAACTACTACAAGCCTGCAGTAACCAAAACAGCATGGTGCTGGTACAAAAACAGGCACATAGACCAATGAAGCAGCTTAGAGAACACAGAAATAAAGCCCCACACTTACAACAATCTGATCTTTGACAAAGCTGACAGTAATATGCAATGGGAAAAGGACTCCCTGTTCAATAGAGGGCACTGAGATAACTAGCTAGCCATATGCAGATTAAAACTGAATCCCTTCCTTTCACCATATACAAATATCAATGTGAAATGAATTATAGATTTAAATGTAAGACCTAAACCTATAAAAACTCTAGAAGAAAACCTAGGAAGTACCATTCTGGATATAGGCCTTGGCAAAGATTTCATGGCTAAGCTTCCAAAAGCAATTACAACAAGAACAATGATGAAAAAAACCGACAAGTGCAATAAATTGCTTCTGCATAATAAAAGAATCTGTCAACAGATTACATAGACAACTTACAGAAAGGAGAAAATAATAGCAAACTATGCATCTGACAAGGATCTAATATTCACAATCTATAAGGAACTTAAATCAACAAGCAAAAAACCAACAACCCCATTAAAAACTGGGCAAACAAGGTGAACAAATACTTCTCAAAAGAAGACATATATGTGGCTCACAAGCATATGAAAAAATGCTTAACATCACTAATCAAAGAAATGCAAATCAAATTCACAGCGAGCTACCATCTCACACCAGTCAGAATGGCAATTATTAAAAGTCAGAAAATAACAGATGTTGGTGAGGTTGCACAGAAAATGGAATATTCATACACTGCTAGTGGGAATATGACTTAGTTCAGCCACTGTGGAAAGTAGCTTGGAGATTTCTCCAGGAACTTAAAATAGAACTGCCACTCAAACCAGCAATCTCATCACTGGGTATATACCTAAAGAAATACAAATTATTCTGCCAAAAAGACACATGTACTCATATGTTTATCACAGCATTATTCACAATAGCAAAGAAATAAAATCAGTTTAGATGCCCATCAATGGTGGGCTGGGTAAAGAAAATGTGGTACACCATGGACTATTATGCAACCACAACATACTGTGTCTTTTTTTTTTTTTTTAAGGGATAAACATATTCTTTGCGGCAACATAGATGAAAGTCCTAAGCAAATTAATGCAAGAACAGAAAAACAAATACCACACGTTATCACTTATAAGTGGGAGCTAAACATTGAGTACACATGGAAACAAAGGAAAAATAGACATGAGGACATATTTGAGGGTGGAGGGGGGAGGCAGGTGGGGGTGGAAAAAAATACCTATCAAATACTATCCTCGCTAATTGAGTGACAAAGCATTTGTATACCAAACCCCAGTGACATGCAATTTACTCATGCAACAAACCTGCAGATGTAGTGCCAGATCTGAAAATAAAAGTTGAAAAAGAAATATAAAATAAAATTTTAAACCACACAAAATATTTTTTCTATAAATTGAAAACTCTACAAAACTAATGTTGGTACTATCTTCCATTGTGCATCAGATGAAATATACATACACATATATATATCTGTGTGTATATGTATGTATATACGCATGTACATATGCTATATATATTATTTTGCATAATGTTGATTTGGAAAAGTAAAGGTTACTGAAGAGAAGATAGTTTGTCTATTAAAAATAATTCCACATAAGAAAAAGACTAAGTCACATGTAGTGACGAATGATCAAAGGAATGTTAAAATTTTGCTTTATGTTTTAAAAATGAAAAAATCATATTAATCCATTTCCCCTAATCACTCTTATATTTTAGACTAATCAGCAATGGAAGATCCTTAGGGCTTTTGAGAAGTTATGCATAATAAATATAAAAAAACACAAAGCATACGCAAGTTTCAATAGCCAAATCGACCAAGCAGAAGAAAGATATCAGAGAGTTGAAGATCAACTCAATGAAATAAAACAAGAAAGCAAGGCTAGAGAGAAAGGAGTGAAAAGAAATGAACAAAGCCTCCAAGAAATATGGGATTATGTGAAAAGACCTAATCTACATTTCATAGGTGTACCTGAATGCGACAGAGAGAATGAATCCAAGCTAGAAAACACTCTTCAGGATATTATCCAGGAGAACTTCCCCAACCCAGCAAGGCAGGCCAACATTCAAGTCCAGGAAATACAGAGAACACCACAAAGATATTCCTCAAGAAGAGCAACCCCAAGGCACATAATCATCAGATTCACTAGCGTTGAAATGAAGGAAAAAATGCTAACGACAGCCAGAGAGAAAGGGCAGGTTACCCACAAAGGGAAGCCCATCAGACTCACAGTGAATATCTCTGCAGAAACCCTATAAGCCAGAAGAGAGTGGGGGCCAATTTTCAACATCCTTAAAGAAAAGAAATTTCAACCTAGAATTTCATATCCAGCCAAACTAAGCTTCATAAGCAAAGGAGAAAGAAAATCCTTTATGGGCAAGCAATTGCAGAGAGATTTCCTCACCACCAGGCCTGCCTTACAAGAACTCCTGAAAGAAGCACTAAACAAGGAAAGGAACAACCAGTACCAGCCACTCCAAAAATGCATCAAATGGTAAGGAGCATCAACACAATGAAGAAAATGTGTCAACCAGTGGGCAAAACATCCAGCTAGCAGCAAAATGGCAGGATCAAATTCACATATAACAATATTAACCTTAAATGTTAAAGGACTAAATGCCCCAATCAAAAGACACGGACTGGCAAATTGGATAAAAAGTCAAAACCCATGAGTGTGCTGTATTCAGGAAAAGCATCAAACATGCAAGGACACATATAGGCTCAAAATAAAGGGATGCAGAAAGATTTATCAAGCAAATGGAGAGCAAAAATAAAAGCAGGAGTTGCAATCCTAGTCTCTGATAAAATGGACTTTAAACCAGCAAAGATCAAAAGAGACAAAGAAGAGCATTACATAATGGTAAAAGGATCAATGCATCAAGAACTAACAATCCTAAACATATATTCACCCAATACAGGAGCACCCAGATACATAAAGCAAGTTCTTAATGACCTACAAAGAGACTTAGACTCCCACACAATAATAGTGGGAGACTTTAACACTCCACTGTCAATATAAGACAGATCAATGAGAGAGAAAATTAACAAGGATATCCAGGACTTGAACTCAGATCTGGACCAAGTGGAACTAATAGACATTTACAGAAATCTCCACCCCAAATCCACATTCTTCTCAGCACTGCATGACACCTACTCTAAAACTGACCACATAATTGGAAGGAAATCACTCCTCAGCAAATGCAAAAGAATGGAAATCATAACAAACAGTCTATCAGACAACAGTGAAATTAAAGTAGAACTCAGAATTAAGAAACTAACTCAGAACCTCACAACTTCATGGAAACTGAACAACTGGCTCCTGAATGTCGACTGGATAAACAATGAAATGAAGGCAGAAGTAAAGATGTTCTTAGAAACCAATGAGAATGAAGAAACAATGTACCAGAATCTCTGGGGCACATTTAAAGCAGTGTCTAGAGGGAAATTTATAGCAATAAATGGAAGCAAGGAAAGATCTAAAATCCAGATCCTATCATCAAAATTGAAAGAGCTAGAGGAGCAAGATCAAAAAAATCAAAAGCTACCAGAAGACAAGAAATAATTAAGATCAGAGCAGAACTGAAGGAGATAGAGACACAAAAAAATCCTTCAAAAAATCAATAAATCCAGGAGCTGGTTTTTTGAAAAGATCAACAAAATAGATCACTAGCCAGATTAATGAAAAAGAAAAGGGAGAAGAATGAAATAGAGGCCAAAAAAAAAACGATAAATGGGATATTACCACTGACTCCACAGAAATACAAATTACAATTGGAGATTACTGCAAAAAGCTCTATGCACATAAACCAGTAAACCTGGAAGAAATGGATAAATTCCTGGACACCTGCACCCTCCCGAGCCTAAACCAGGAAGAAATAGAAACCTTTAACAGACCAATAACAAGGGCTGAAGTTGAGGCAGCAATTAATAGCCTACCACTAAAAAAAGTCCAGGTCCAGATGAGTTCACAGCTGAATTCTACCAGACGTACAAAGAGGAGCTGGTACCATTCCTTCTGAAACTATTCCAAACAATACAAAAAGAGAGAATCCTTCCCAAATCATTTTATGAGACCAACATCATCCTGATACCAAAACCCGGCAGAGACTCAACAAGTAAAGAAAACTTCAGGCCAATGTCCATGATGAACATAGATGCAAAAATCTTCAATAAAAACCTGGCAAACTGATTGCAACGGCACATCAAAAGCTTATCCATCGTGATCAAGTAGGCTTCATTCCGGGGATGCAAGGCTGGTTCAACATACACAAGTCTATAAATGTAATCCACCACATAAACAGAACCAAAGACAAAAACTATGTGATTATCTCAATAGATGCAGAGAAGGCCTTTGACAAAATTCAAAAGCCTTTATGCTAAAAACTTGCAATAAACTAGGTATTGAAGGAACATATCTTAAAATAATAAAAGCTATTTATGACAAACCTATGGGCACTATCATAATGAATGGGCAAAAGCTGGAAGCATTCCCTTTGAAATCCGGCACTAGACAAGGATGCCCTCTGTCACCACTCCTATTCAATATAGTATTGGAAGTTCTAGCCAGAGCAATTAGGCAGGGGAAAAAAAGAGGTATTCAATTAGGAAAAGAGGAAGTCAAATCATCTCTATCTGCAGATGACATAATTATATATTTAGAAGACCCTATTATCTCAGCCCCAAATCTCCTTAAACTGATAAACAACTTCAGCAAAGTCTCAGGATACAAAATCAATGTGCAGAAATCACAAGCACTTCTATACACAAATAACAGACTGACAAAGAGCCAAATAATAAGTGAACTCAATTCACAATTGCTACAAAGAGAATAAAATACCTAGGAATAAAACTAACAAGGGTGTAAAGGACCTCTTCAAGGGGAACTACAAACCACTGCTCAAGGAAATATGAGAGGACACAAACAAAAGGAGAAACATTCCATGCTCGTGGTTAGGAAGAATCAATATTGTGAAAATGGCCATACTGCCCAAAGTAATTTACAGATTCAACGCTATCCGCATGAAGCTACAAATGACCCTCTTCATAGAACTGGAAAAAACCACCATAAACTTCATATTGAACCAAAAGAGAGCTCACATAGCCAACATGATCCTAAGCAAAAAGAACAAAGCTGGAGGCATCACATTACCTGATTTCAAACTATACTACAAGGCTACAGTAATCAAAACAGCATGGTACTGCTACCAAAACAGAGATATAGACCAATGGAACACAACAGAGGCCTTAGAGGCAATACCACACATTTACAACCATCCGATCTTTGACAAACCTGACAAAAACAAGCAATAAGGAAAGGATTCCCTGGTTAATAAATGGTGTTGGGAAAACTGGCTAGCAGTATGCAGAAAGCAGAAACCGGATCCCTTCCTGACACCTTACACTAAAATTAACTCCAGATGGATTAACGACTTAAACATAAGACCTAACACCATAAAAACCCTAGAAGAAAACCTAGGCAAAACCACTCAGGACATAGGCATAGGTAAGGATTTCATGACTAAAACACCAAAAGCATTGGCAACAAAAGCCAAAATAGACAAATGGGGCCTAATTAATCTTCAGAGCTTCTGCACAGCAAAACAGACAATCATTAGAGTGAACTAACAGCATGGGAAAAAATTTTTCAATCTACCCATCTGACAAAGGGCTAATATCCAGAATTTACAAAGAACTAAAACAGATTTACAAGAAAAATCAAACAAACCCATCCAAAAGTGGGCAAAGTATATGAACAGACACTTTTCAAAAGAAGACATATGAGGCAAACAAACATATGAAAAAATGCTCATCATCACTGGTCATTAGAGAAATGCAAATCAAAGCCACCTTGAGATACCACCTCACGCCAGTTAGAATGGCGATCATTAAAAAATCTGGAGATAACAGATGCTGGAGAGGATGTGGAGAAATAGGAACACTTTTACACTGTCGGTGGGAATGTAAATTAGTTCAACCATTGTGGAAGACAGTATGGTGATTCCTCAAGGATCTAGAAAAAGAAATTTCATTTGACCCAGCAATCCCATTACTGGGTATATACCCAAAGGATTATAAGTTGTTCTATTATAAAGATGCACATGTATGTTCATTGTGGCACTGTTTAAAATAGCAAAGACCTGGAACCAACCCAAATGCCCATCGACGACAGACTGGACAAGGAAAATGTGGCACATATACACCATGGAATACTATGCAGCCATAAAAAACGATGAGTTTGTGTCCTTTGCAGGGACATGGAGGAACCTGGAAACCACCATTCTCAGAAAACTGACACAAGAACAGAAAACCAAACACCGCATGTTCTCACTCATAGGTGGGTGCTGAACAACAAGAACACATGGACACAGGGAGGGGAGCATCACACACTGGGGTCTATTGAGGGGCAGCCAAGGGAGGGACAACAGGGAGGTGGGGAGGTTCGGGAGGGATAACATGTGGAGAAATGCCAGATGTAGGTGACAGGGGGATGGAGGCAGCAAACCACATTGCCATGTATGTACCTACACAACAATCCTGCATGATCTGCACATGTACCAAAGAACCTAAAGAACAATGAAAAAAAAAAGGACTGAAGTATCAATGCATGCTACAACAAGGATGAACCTTGAGAACATTGTGCTATGTGAGAGATGCAGATGCAAAAGGCCACGTTGCATTATTCCATATGCAGGAAATGTCCAGAACAAGTATATCTAGAGAGACAGAAGGTAGATTAGTGGTTGTCAGGGACTGCCAAAATGGCGGAATTGGAGAGTGACTGCCAGTAAGAGTAGCATGCTTTTTGGCATTATGAAAGTATTCTGGAATTAGGTAGTGGTGATGGAATCAAAACCTTTTGAATAAGCTGAATAGTATGCTTAAAAATTGTGAATTTTGTGGCATATAAATTATACTTTAGAAGATTATACTTTGGAAGGAATAATTATAACAGTAATAAATTGAGGGATCTTTTCACATCTCCATTCCCTATATTTTTATTTTGATTAAAAAAAAAAAAAAAAAAAAATTGAATACAAAATCTAAAATGCTCCAAAATCCAAAACTTTTTGAGCACCCACATGATGCTCAAAGGAAATCCAAAAAAAAGCATTTTAGGGCCATGTTCTGTGGCTTGCTCCTGTAATCCCAGCCCTGTTGGAGGCCTAGGTGGGAGGATTGCTTGAGGCCAGAAGTTTGAGACTAGCCTGAGCAACACAGCAAGACTTTATCTTCATAAAAAATTTAAAAATTAGCCAGGAATGGTGATGTGTGCTAGAGTTCCAGCTACTTGGGAAGTTCAGATAGGAGGATCACATGAGCCCCGTAGTTTGAGGTTGCAGTGAGCTATAATCACTGCATTTCAGCCTGAGTGACAGAACCAGACCCTGTCTCAAAAAGTGACATCTCACAGTAAGTGGCCAGAAGAGGATGCTGAGGAAGAGCACGTTGTGAGGAAATGTATTAGATGAAACAAATTAAATTCAAAAACTTTCTTTTGGCAGAATTGAGGTACAGGGGAGAGAAACACCTACTTGGAAAGAGCCCACTCTTTCCAACTGAGCTGGAAAATGTGGGAAGGGGTTTGTGGGAGGGGGACTGTACCTGATATCTGGTTCCAGTACTTACAGCAAAGGGAACTTGGGCAAGTTACAGACCCTCTGTGCCTTGGTTTCGTCACCAACAAAACAGAAAGAATCATCCCATAAACTGTGGTATCAGAGGGTCCCCAAACTGACTGCACATCTGAGTCATGTTAACAAACACCTTCCAGGCCCCACCTGAGCTCACTGAATCAGAATCCCTGCAAGGAGGACAATAAACTTGTATTATCACTGACCTTCCCAGGTATTTCTTACTCTGATCAACTTGGGGTTAGGAACCATTGAGCTGCACATCATTCCAAACCAAAACACTAAAGCAGAGCAAGAATATTTTCAATGCAGTCACTACAGCTGAGGAGAAACTGTTGGGGGAGCCTAGAAGTGAGGGAGGTCTGGCTCTCTGGGCTCTCCTGAACCTTAGCCTGAGTACAGCAGACACAGGAGTCCTTCTGGACACATGCCTGTGGGAATGGCAGTCCAGTATTGAAAGAGTGGAAGCCCTAGTTTCAAATTCAAGCTTGCTTTGAGTTGAAATAAAGTTTACCTCTTTTGGCACAGCAACAGGACCAATCTTCTGCAAACTGCTCACCTTACAAGAAAAAAAATCATACTGCCAAGAATTGAAACTTCAGCAGACATGGGTAAGTAAAAAAGTCTTATAACTCTAACCAGCCACATAACAAAAGATAAATACCCAAATTAAAGAATATGTAATGCTTACGAAATTCTTGAGACCTTTCTACTTACTTGCTGTTTTAAAGTTTCTATTAAAAACAAAAAGGCCAGCCAGGGCAACATAGCAAGACCTCATCTCTAAAAAATTAGTCAGGTGCAGTGGTGTGCACCTGTAATTCCAGAGACTCAGTAGGCTGAGGAAGGAGGATTGCTTGAGCCCAGGAGCCCGATACTGCAATGAGCTATGATCACCTGGACAACAGGGTGAGACCTTATCTCTGAAAAAGAGGAAGAAACAAAAAGAGGGAAAGAAAGGGATGTGGCCAATTAACCTGATTCAAATAAGGTGACTGTTTCAAAGGGGAGGGGAGATGTTTTGACCCTCCTACCTTTGAAGCAAATACTTGTCTTACCTGCAAAACTGGCTTCCTGTATCTGGCCCGAAGACTAAAGAGGAGTCCAGAAGGTTTGGACTTCTAAGAACAAAAGAAAGAAAAAAGAAAAAGAAAGAAAAGAAAAAAGAAAGAAAAGAAAGAAAGAGAAAGGAAGAAGAAAAGAAAGAAGAAGGAAAGAAAGAAGAAAGAAAGAAAAGAGAAAGAAAGTAGAAAGAAAGAAAGGAGGGAGGGAGGGAGGGAGGGAAGGAAGCAATGAAGGAAGGAAAGAGAGAAATCTCACAAAGAGCTTTACAATCTTTGATATTACTCCTAAGATTCAATAGGAGTAATATCTGAAGACCTCTGCTAAGCATTGTTGCAGAAGAAATAAAATAATTTTTTTCTCTTGATATCCTGAAACTTCCATCTAAATAGTTTAAAAATAATCAAGTCAAGACTGGCCTAGAGGAGAAAGGCATTCCTAAATTAGGTGAGGTTCTAAAACAATCAGTTGAAATGTAAACCCATGGATCAAAGTCTGCCTTCCCATAGACCCTGGGGTGAAGCACACTGGCCTGGGCAGAGAACTCCCTAAGAAAAGTGATGGTCATTTACTTCTGCACAAAGTCTCTAACATGGCCCCTGACGTTGTGGGCTGGTTGCGTAAATGTTGAACGAGTCACCAGAAACAGCATCTCCCCAAAAGTCCTGGAGGCCTTTGTCACTAAGAAAAGTAGCTTTTTTTTTTTTAAACGGAGTTTTGCTCTGTCGCCCAGGCTTACAAGTTCAAGTGATTCTCCTGCCTCAGCCTCCCAAGTAGCTGGGATTACAGGCGCACAGCACCAGGCCTGGTTAATTTTTGTATTTTATTTTGTAGAGACGGGGGTTCACCATCTTGGCCAGGCTAGTCTCGAACTCCTGACCTCAGGTGATCCACTCGCCTCAGCCTCCCAAAGTGCTGGGATTACAGCCATGAGCCACCGCGCCTGGCTGGAAAGTGGCCATTTTAAGAAGAAGGTTAAGAACATGTTTCGCTGGGTCATATTATTCTGGTGACACGGCTCACAGAGGAGAATCCCACCCTTACTCCAAAGCATCTCTGGGAAGGGCGGGGTTGGCTTCACCCTCTGCCCAACGTCTCTCCAGACTGCCGATGCCAACTTCCGGTCGCTCACCTCATCGGAGTTCGGGTAAAACGCGGAGCTCCAGTTTCTCAGTCCCTCCTGGAGCTCGATGATGTCCACCACGCCGTCCCCATTGCGGTCCAGGTCTTCGAAAAGGATCCCGTAGCGTAAGTAGTCATCGTCATCCTGGCAGGCCACCGCCTCCAGCAGGAAGTCCTGCAGCCAGCGCAGCATGGCCGGGTCCGGAGGCTGAGGGGACCACTCGGCCCGCTCGCCCACACCGCGACACTCGCCGTTGCCTCCTCCACGCCCGGCTGCCCACGGCAGTGGGTCCCGGCTGTCTGTCGCTTCCTATACTGCCTGGCGAAGGCGCCGCGGTTCGGAGCCCACGCGGGCCAGGCCACCGGCGCCTGCGCGCTCTCGGGCGCCCCGGAGAGGACCCTCGGCGGAACCTCGGGGCGCCACCTTGTGGCATGCCTGACGAGACGCCACGCGACAGTTGAGGCGCCAGATGTGAGTTGAGGTGCCGGACGTGGTGGCGTTGGGTAGCCAGGACTGCTGGACGGGCGGTCGACGTGGGAGCCGAGGGACGTTTGGGAAAAGGGAGCGCATTCCCCAGGTGGCGTCCAGAGGGCACTCGCGGATGTAAGATTCTCCCCGCACAGACTCGGTGCCTGCCGGAAGCCACTGTGGCGGGAAATGAGGCAGGGAGTGAGTGGCTCAGACCCGCTCTCCTGATGCCAGCATCCAGTACCCTGGTGCCACCCTTCCTCCCAGGAGGACCTGCACCTGGGGCTGGGGACCCTGGCGACCCCGCAAAAGAGGTCTGAAGAGGGGAGGCCTCCTGAGGAGCTTCTGCCCTGTCCCTGTCGCTCTCTTCCCTCCCTGCCAGCCCAGCCCTTGTTGGCAAACCTATTTTGGCCATAATGCGATTAGATTGTTCACGTTCTTATATAAACTTTTTCCAGTTAATTGAGTTGTATGCAGAAATACTTCTATCCCTATTCATAAAATAAAAATAAATAATAAAGATACATACAGATTAAAATTAGAACATATCTCCAAATCCAGAAATATGAAACACACATCATGACAGTTCCAATTTATATGCCACTTTTCTATTCATAAATTTTGTTCTAAAACATAGAGAAAAAATAAATAGCAAAATAAAGAGGAGCTGAAGAATTCAAGAGTATTTTTCCACTATGCATTTATTTTAAATCAATCTCTGATTTGTATTATCTATAGAGCTATTGAGGGATCCAGTTGCCATTTATTTTTCCTCTATAGTTCAGAATAGAAATTCGTTGATATGAATTTATATAAACTTGTTTATACAAGGTTAATTTCGAATTGCTTTTTAATTACGAGGCATGGTAACACATAATTTCTCAAGATGTGCTTTATATTAGTCACATTTATGTGACCTTTAGGAACTTGATTATAAGTTTAAAATGCTTCTATTAATCGTATTAAGAAAAAAGAGGGAGATTGGGTGCAGTGGCTCACACCTTAAATCCCAGCACTTTGGGAGGCCGAGGCGGGAGGATCAGGAGTTCAAGACCAGATTGGCCAACATCGTGAAACCCTGTCTCTACTAAAAATTACAAAAATTAGCTGGGCATTGTGGCACGTGCCTGTAATTCCTGCTACATGGGAGGCTGAGGTAGGAGAATTGCTTGAACCCAGACCCTGGAGGTGGAGGTTGCAGTGAGCCGAGATCGCGCCACTGCACGCCAGCCTGGGCTACAGAGCGAGATTCCATCTCAAAAAAAACAAAAAAAGAAAAAAAAAAGGGAGAATCTGACTAAAAATTGACGTTGGTTACTCAAATGTATCTCAATTGTGCATTTATATTCATTTCAATTTGTAGAAAATTTAACAACTTATTTCATGATTAATCATTTATTAAGTACCTTATCGCTTAGAAAATTAAATTTCTCTGATTTCGCAGCAAATTCAATCATGGCATTTAACAAGAGGGAAAAGAATTATATCAAATATTATTTTGAGTTTCAACCCTGTGAGAGTAGATTTTACTTACATTTTAATAACCTTGAGAAGTATGATACAGCCCCAAATATTAAAGTAACTGAAACTCTGTTATCTATCCAATGGCAGAAATATCTATGTCCTGAAAAACTGGAAAAAATGGACTCATCTAATATAGTTACTAGTTGTTTGATATATTATAAATTATATAATGTATAGTTATATCCATTAAATCTCCATTTTAAAACTATCTAATCTTTATAATGTAGCTATACATAGACATATTAAAATATCTTTAGCCTATTCTCTCTCAACATAAATTGAAAAGATAGAGGCAAAAAAAGCAGGGATGGATAAAAACACTCTTCATCCTTCATACAAGATTAAGATTGTAAAGGGAAGTTCCAGTCAGCCTTTCTTTAGTAGATCAGAGTCTGAAAGTAAAGTATAAAGTACATGGATTAAAAAAAGAAAAGCGCAGTCTTTTTTGCCTTTTTTAACACAGATTTGAGTGTAAGAGCTCACACATTTTTCTAAATTACTTTGGTCACATTGGTGCTTTCTTGTAATGTTTATAATGTTGGTGAGAGGCCACCATTATTCTATTCACAACACTGGTAGGAGACCGAGGTATTCTGATGCCATGAAATTCTGTTTAGCACTTTCCGTTTTGTTTTGTTTATTTTAGAGAAAGAAAAGGAGCCCAAACTGCACTGTTGGGCTATGAATCATAATTTTAAATGTGTGAGTTTTCTGTCAGTGCTTTCAAACAGATTTAAAATATGCACATATGGCAAGGAGAGGTCAAAAAGAAAAATAAATTTAAAATGCACGTAAAATGCTGAAATTTTAGCTTTTTAAAATACAAAGTAGAAAATTCAGAAAAGCTTCAAAATAGTCCAACTCTTTAAGATGAAATTATACTAGGTTAATTATGTAATTAGGTTACATTCTGTATTATAAATTATATTTTAATCCACTTAAAGGCAAATTTCTATGACTGTATGAAAATTTGGAGAAATAAAAATAGATTTTATGAATATTAAAGATTTTAATTCACCCAGAAATTAATAAACTATATTTCTAGTTTACTTAAAATTTAATATTTAAGTCTAATTGTATGTTTACCTTTTGGGAAAATGGATATAGCATCTTTTCATACAGATCTTTTGAAAACTAAGGAAAAGGCCAAGACATTTTTATATTTATAAACAAATATCCAGATA
>NW_016108309.1:92431-93542 GCF_001604975.1 Cebus imitator
ATCCTTAAAGACAGTATCATTTGACCTCTGTTTCCTCCTCCCAACTCACCTGTACAACTCTTGCTTTCTGCACTACAGCCATACAAGCTATTTTTCAGTTTCTCAAAGTGTCCTATGCTTCTTCCGGCTCATTACACGTGCTTTTCCCTTTGCATGAAAGTTGTTCCCTGTTCTTTACCCATTTAACTCCACCCCAGCCTTGAGCTCTCAGTTCAAGGCACACTTTTGCAAGAAAGACTTTCCAGAACTTCCTCATTTCCCCCTATTACAGCCCTCAGAGAACACTATTTTTCCTCTGTAGCTATAATTGCAGTTTATAACTATATATTTTTATAAATATTTAATTAATATCTATCTTCCCTACTAGACTACCAGTTCTATAACAGCAGGATCTCTTTTTGTTCACCCAAAGCCCATGTGTTTGGCACATTGCACAGTACCTGGCAACCTTAAATTCTCAAATTATAATAGCTAGTATTTTTCTCTCTAATCTTTATATTATACTAGCATTTTTCTCTCTAATCTTTATGTTATGTTCCCAAAAGTGACGTGCTAAATACATTAAAATCAATAGATAACTGAAAAGTCTTTCACTATTTGTTTTAGCCTAAGCATTCTGTCCCCCCTCCTACCCCCACAAGAAATTAAATCACCCCTCTAAAAGTTAAAGAAGATCCCTTGAAAATTTTGAAAATATTTACTTCCCATGAAATTTCTTCAAAATTGTTCTATTGCTTATGCATCTTTTTGTTTTTTTAATCAGAAATTAATAACATCCTCTCCAATTTCTATAGTTTTGTAATGAAATTGAAAACTATCTTATCTTTGTCTAATGTTGATCTTATTTCACTCATTGATTTTCTCCTAACTTATTATGAAAACCGTAAACTCTAGAAAGGATAGCACAATGAACATTTATATACTCACTACCTATAAAATTTAACATTTTGCCATAATTACATTTTGTCTCCTTTCTCCATTCTACTTAAACATATATGTAAATGTGTGTGTGTGTCTGTGTGTGTGTGTGTGTGTGTGTGTGTGTGTGTGTATTTGAGCCATTTGAAACTAAGTTACAGATATGATGACACTTCACCCTTGAGTACTTGGA
>NW_016108309.1:101315-102469 GCF_001604975.1 Cebus imitator
TTTTTTCAAACTAATAGCCAAATAAGTCTACCCATTGCCCTTATTGTGTTTATTCTTTAAGTCAAGACTAGTACCAGTCTACCACCAACACTGTTTTTTCCACAACAATGACTTTTTGAAGACCCTAGGCCAACTGTCTTGTAGAATATCCTGCAATCATGATTTGTTTGATTTTTCTGAATAGTATCATTTAACTTGTTCCTCCATCACCTGTTTTGTCTATAGTTCTAAGGACATGGTCAGATTCCAGTAAAAAATTTTGGGCAAAAATACTTCATAGGAGAGGCCATGCAATTCATATCACACTACTGTCTCCTCAGCTTACTAACATTTTTGTTTTTTGTCTAAAATATTTACCATCTGTCTAGTAATTGGACCTTGTTCTCCTAAGCTGAAATTTGTTAAATATCAAAAAACAAATAAACAAACAAAAACCAGGGTGGATGAAGTTCTTATGTCAGCGTACTTTTCTTCTCTCTCTTTGTTTTGCTTGCATTGTTTGCTCTGCCATAACTTCAAGCAGTGACTTTATTGCTTATTACTAGTAATAAGGAGGGCATTTTATGATAATAAAATGGTCAATCCTAAATTTGTATACACATACTAATATAGCTTCAAAATATAGAAAGCTAAAGTGGCAAATGTAGAAGAGTGATAGGGAAATCCACAATCATGGTTAGATATTAAACATAACTTTTCAGTAGCCAGTAAGAAAAGCAGACAAAACATTGTAAGGACATAAAACATTTGAATAACACATTTAACTAATTGATCTTATAGAACACATATATAGAACATGAAATGCAACTTCAAAACCCAGTTGTGTTCAAGTATACAATGAACATTTACCAAAATAGACCATTTTCTGGCCCAATAAGGCAACTTTCAATACATTTCAAATAACAGGAGTCATACAAAGCACACTCTGATGGCAGTGCAATTAAAACAGGAGTTCACTGTCAGAAAGATAATTGGAAAAATTTCCAAATGTTTGTAAATCTAACAAATATTTCTACACAACTGATAGGTCAAAAAGAAATCATGATGGAAACTGGATGATATATTGAAATGAACAATAATGAAAATATTACATATCAAAATTTATCGAGTGTAGGTAAAGCAGTACTTAGACGGAGATTTAAAACTCTAATATA
>NW_016108309.1:105119-106470 GCF_001604975.1 Cebus imitator
CCTATTCTCTGCCCTTACTGGAGAAGTGCTATGATCATTTGGAAGAGAGGAGGCCTTCTGGCTTTAGAAATGTTCAGTGTTTTTGCATTGGTTTTTCCTCATCCTCGTGGTTTTCTCTACCTGTGATCTCTGAGGTTGTTGACCTCTGGATGGGGTTTTTGTGGGGTCTTTTTTGTTGATGTTGTTGTTGCTTTCTGTTTGTTGTTTTTCTTCTAACAGTAAGGCCTCTCTTCTGCAGGTCTGCTGCGGTTTGCTGGGGGTCGACTCCCGACCCTGTTCACTTGGGTATCAACAGTGGAGGCTACAGAACAGCAAAGATTGCTACCTACTCCTTTCTCCAGAAGCTTCATCCCAGAGTGGCACCCACCTGATGTCAGCCAGAACTCTCCTGCATGAGACCCCTGACGGGAGGTCTCACCCAGTCAGGAATCTCGGGATCTGGGACCTATTTAGGCAGGCAGTCTGACTGTCCCTTAGTAGAGCTGGTGCTCTGTACTGGGGGAAAAGCCCTGATAGCCCTCATTAGGATGAGCTGTTCTCTTCAGAGCCCGCAGGCAAGAAAGATTAAGTCAGCTGAACCTGAGACCATGGCCGCCCCTCCCCTCGGGTGCCCTGTCTTAGGGAGATGAGAATTCTGTCTGTACGGCCCTGACTGGAGCCACTGGAATTCCTGCAAGAATGCCCTGCCCGGGGAGGATGGGTGGCTTTGGGTCCCACTGAGGAAGAAGTCTCGCCATGATCTGCAACAGCCACTTTGCTGCGCTGTGCGGAATTCCACCCAGCCCAAACCTTCTAGTCTCCTCAGCACTGTCAAGGGAAAACTTCCAACTAAAGCCTCACTAATGGCGGTCGCCCCTCCCCCTGGGAACTCAGTCGTCCCAGATGGACTGCAGACTGCTGTGCTGGCAGCGGGGATTTCAAGCCAGCGGGTCTTAGCTTGCAGGGCTCCGTGGGAGTGGGACCCTGAGGGAAACTGCTTGGCTCCCTGGCTACAGTTCCCTTTCCACATGAGTGGACGTTTCTCCCGCCTCCCTGGAGTTCCAGGTCCTGCTGGAGTAAGTAAAAACTGCAGCTCAGCACCTGCCCAAACAGCTGCAGACAGGTGCGGCTGCCATTGGTCTGCCCAATTTGTGTTTGAGACCTAGGACCCTGGTGTGGTAGGCTCACGAGGGGATCTCCTGATCTGAGGATTGCAAAAATCCGTGGGAAAAGCTTAGTATCCTTGGTGGGTAGCACTGTCCCTTCCCACTTCCCTTGGCTGGGGAGGGAAGTCCCCTTGCCTCTGCAGCTCCTGGGTGAAGCAATACCCTGCTGCTTCTCCCTCTCTGTGGATCATTCCAACCATCTAGTC
>NW_016108310.1:0-1205 GCF_001604975.1 Cebus imitator
GACCACTAGCCAGATTAATAAAAAAGAAAAGAGAGAATAACCAAATTGATGCAATAAAAAACGATCAAGGGGATATCACCACAGATTCCACAGAAATTCAAACCATCATCAGAGATTATTACAAACAACTCTATGCACACAAACTAATAAACCTGGAAGAAAGGGATAAATTCCTGGACATTTGCCTCCTCCCAATCCTAAACCAGGAAGAAGCTGAAACCCTGAACAGACCCATAACAAGGTCTGAAGTTGAGGCAGCAATTAAGAGATTACCACCCACAAAAAGCCCAGGCCCAGATGAGTTCACAGCCGAATTCCACCAGACGTACAAAGAGGAGCTAGTACCATTCCTTCTGAAACTATTCCAAACAATACAAAAAGAGGGAATTCTTCCCAAATCATTTTATGACACCAACATCATCCTGATTCCAAAACCCGTCAGAGACTCAACAAGAAAAGAAAACTTCATGCCAATATCCATGATCAACATAGATGCAAAAATCTTCAATAAAATACTGACAAGCCGATTGCAACAGCACATCAAAAAGCTTATCCACCATGATAAATTAGGCTTCATCCCGGGGATGCAAGGCTGGTTCAACATACGCAAGTCTATAAATGTAATTCACCACATAAACAGAACCAAAGACAAAAACCACATGATGCTCTCAATTGATGCAGAGAAGACCTTTGACAAAATTCTACAGCCCTTTATGCTAAAAACACTCAATAAGCTAGGTATCGATGGAACGTATCTCAAAATAATAAAAGCTATTTATGCCAAACCAACAGCCAATATCATACTGAATGGGCAAAAACTGGAAGCATTCCCCTTGAAATGTGGCACCAGACAAAGATGCCCTCTCTCACCGCAGCTATTCAATACAGCATTAGAAGTTGTAGCCAGAGCAATCAGGCAAGAAAAAGAAATAAAGGGCGTTCAGATAGGAAAGGAGGAAGTCAAATTGTCTCTATTCGCAGACGACATGATTGTATATCTAGAAGACTCCATCGTCTGAGCTCCAAACCTCCTGAAACAGATAAGCAACTTCAGCAAAGTCTCAGGATACAAAATCAATGTGCAAAAATCACATGCATTACTATACACCAATAACAGACTTAAAGAGAGCCAAATCAAGAAGAAACTTCCACTCACAATTGCCACAAAGAGAATAAAATACCTAGGAATACAACTAATAAGGAAT
>NW_016108310.1:3554-10984 GCF_001604975.1 Cebus imitator
ATGTTCTCACTCATAGGTGGGTGTTGAACAATGAGAACACATGGACACAGGGAGGGGAGCACTACACACTGGGGTGAGTTGGGGGGAAATAGGGGAGGGACGGTGGGGGGTGGGGAGTTGGGGAGAGATAACAAGGGGAGAGATGCCAGATGTAGGTGTTGGGGAGGAAGGCAGCAAATCACACTGCCACTTGTGTACCTATGCAACAATCTTGCATGCTCTTCACATGTACCCCAAATCCTAAAATGCAATAAAATTATTGAATGGGAAAAAGAAAAGAAATAATGAAATGTGTGGCTTCTTCTCTGAAGGAATGATCCTCTTTGCCTCCCCTTTTCTTCTCCTCTGAGCTTCCACATTATTACACATGTGGCATTCAGGTGTCCTTTATTTTTTCTTGTTATCCCACTAGTATCTTGAGGAAGATGCATAATATGGGTAAAGTGACGGAAGTCCTAGAGACCAAGTGGGATGCCTGGTCCCAGACTAAGCCCCAGATCCGATGCAGCACCACACCCAGTCTGCCCCCATTACTCCCTAAGCAGCACCTCCCCACGGCTGGACAAGTAGGAAGCGCATCCTGCAGTGACTGTCATCAGTGAGTACCACAGGGCTCCAGTGTTTGGTGCTCACACATTGTCTAGGCCAAGAGGTGTCATCTTGGCAGCCAGGCCCTGTAGGTCCACTGTAATGTACCTGGTTGGGCACAGCTCTGGAACTTGGGCCTGGGCATGAGCCCCAAGTGTTTCAAGTAGCTTTTCTAGATTCCTACTCTCACATGTCATCAATCACTAGATCCTCTCCGGCACATACATGTTATTGGACTTGGGGGGCATGGGGCATGAGATGGGACGGGGAGTAAGTGGTCAAATATTCCCTCTTCACTGCAACACAGTTATGTCATCTTTCAAACTAGGGACATGAATGGTGCTGACATTGCACCCTGATCCTGTAATCCCTGGGGTAAATAGCCACAGTTCCTACTTTCTGTTCACAACTAAATCAACTTTATCATTTGTGAATTTACGGATCCCATTCATCATCCTAATAAGTTTGCTATAACACCCTCTAAACTATCAGTAAATGGGGGCATGCTGTGAGGTTCAAGCTGAGTCTGTCACCAACACCACCAGCATGTCCGTCCTGAGAATTTCCCTGAGAGGGTCCTTGGGGTAACCTTGGTAGAGATGGGAAGAGGAGATTAAGTTTTAAACCAGACTTTCATTTCCTCCTGCTCAGTTTTCTCTTTAATTTCCCTACTGAGGAAAGTGTTTGAAGCTTTATTGTTTGAAGCTTTCAGCCAGGATAAATTAAATCCTAATGCAGACAATACCAAGAAATTATTTTTAGTCCCTGGCTATATCTGATGTTTTTCCTAACTGGCTATTTTAGGCAGTGAATGAGCCATAAAGGTTTTGTTGTTGTTGTAGTTTTGAGATGGAGTTTTGCTCTTGTCGCCCAAGCTGGAGTGCAGTGCCATGACCTCGGCTCATTGAAACCTCTGGCTCCCAGGTTCAAATGATTCTCCTGCCTCAGCCTCTCAAGTAGCTGGGAGTACAGGTGCTCACCACCACACCCAGCTAATTTTTCTATTTGTAGTAGAGATGAGTTTCTACCATGTTGGCTAGGCTGGTCTCAAACTTTTGACCTTAGGTGATCCACCTGCCTCGACTTCCCAAAGTGCTGAGCTTACAGGCATGAGCCACCTCACCTGGCCCACATTGGATTTGATCTAGTACTATTCCCATTTCTCATTTCACCCTGAGGAACAAAGCAACAAAATGTTGCCTCTAGGATTATAGCAGCCAAGAAAAGACAGGAACTTCTCAATGACTAAGCACCTACTATGCTCACAGTACTGACCACTATCCATATGTTGCCTCATTTAATTGATGCAGGGATCCCCTCAAGAAGTAGTGGTGTTCTGGTTTAAAGTGGAGGACACTGAGACTCAGTAAAGTTAAGGAACTAACTGAAGATGAAGAAGTTTGGGATAACACAAATTTGAGTCCACCTGACTCAAAGCTCAGGTTCTTATCCCTTCACTCTGCAGGCTGAGAAGTCAGGGACTGCACACAGAGGGTGCTCACTGCTTCTCAGCACCTCTTTGCTGGGCTTCTGGAGCCAGAGTTCTTTCCATTCCACTTTTTCTTCTCCATGCACCCAGCACAGAGTCCTGGCCTCTGAAGATGGGACAAGACCTTATACATACTGCACTTCTAGCTTAGAATTTATCAATAGATGAGCTGTGCTTGAGATGAACATCACCTGTTTCAAGGGGCCAACAGGGGTTTTATGTGCATCCTTGACTCTGTTGCCCAGAGACACTTGTTTCAACCTCAGCACTGCCCCAGGAGTTGGCAGAAAGGCAAGCAAATGTTTCCCTCACCTGCAATCCCTCCACCATCTGCAGTGAGGTTTGGCCTCTGGAGTGACACATCTGGTGAGCACCAGCCTGACATTTTGCCATGACAATCTTTCCAGAGGAAGATTGAAGCCCTTCTCTCTTCCATTTGAAGTCACTGTTCTTTCAGATAGGCAACTGTTTATCACCACTTCCTCTTTGTTTTTTGAGCCACAATTTCTAGAACAGTCAACCAGTAGTAGTGCAATGGCATAGCAGCTGCACTGTGAAGCTGAATTCCCTTCACAAAAGCCAAGTCTCTGTTACTTTCCTTCTGCAGTGCAGAGCATGTTCCCCATCGGGTGTGACCAGGGAACATGAAAACACTGATCACTGTTATAGGTAAGACTTAGAACCTCCTATGGCCATGGTTCAGAGTAAACTGATTTTCTGGCATAAAGGAGGTTTGAAAGGGGTTGGAAATTACATTTTTATTAAATTCCTTCTTTAAGTCAGGCATTGTATTAAAGACGTAACATAGTTGTCCTTACTCTTTATTTCACAGTGATTTTAATTAGTATCTGATATTTTATATATTTGAGGAGGAGAGATCTACTGGATACTGATTTAAATATACAGTTCCTAGCAGAACATGATGCTGTTGAGGGCAAATAGAAACCTCATCGCACCTGCTCAGAGGAGAAACTTGTCTGTTCTGTAGCCCTTGATAATAATCTTTGAGAAGGAAAGACTGTTAAACTTCTCTGAATTGGCCAGGTGTGGTGGCTCACCTGTAATCTCAGCACTTTGGGAGGCCAAGTGGGTAGATCACAGGGTCAGAAGTTTGAGACCTACCTGGCCAATATGGTGAAATCCTGTGTCTACTAAAAATACAAAAGTTATCTGGGCATGGTGGCGGGTGCCTGTAGTTCCAGCTACTCAGGACGCTGAGACAGGAGAATAGCTTGAACCTGGAAGGCGGAGGCTGCAGTGAGCTAAGATCGCATCATTGCACTCCACCTGGGCAACAAGAGTGAAACTTTGTCTCAAAATAAACAAGCAAACAAATAAATAAACAAACATAACAAAATAAACTTCTCTGAATTTTGGCTCTGTCACCCCAGCTGGTTTTTTCTCTCCAAGGGACACAGTAATGAAGGGCCCAGTGGATCTGGCCATGTTCTCACAGCATCACTGAGCTGTAAGATGCAATTTGTTTTCTGATTCTGCTATACCCCGTGCAAGAGTACGCTAGCTATTCTTTTTACAGGGAGCCAGACAATGTGAACTGTACAGAAGAATTATTTTTGCAGTGCCACAAGCCATTCTAGGTGGAATCCAAATCACCACTTGCCTTAGACAGCAACACCCTCAGCTTCAGTGCAGGTCCAGAGTCAGCCGAGGCCAGAGTGAGAACCACCCAGGAGTGGAAGAAACACTGTCCAGGTTCTCTGCACGCTGTCCAGAAGTGGAGGCCATTTTCCCCTCCTCCTCCAACAACCTCAATGTAGAACAATTCCAGGTGGGAGTAGCTGGTTTGTTTCTGGCAAGGGTGTAGACTGTTGAATAAGCAGTCACCTGCTCACAGACCAGCAAAATGCTTCACCCCTCACTGTCTGAATGCCTAGAACTGGCCGTGAGTCCTGCTACTGGGAGAAACATCTCTGAAGTATGTCCCTGGGATCACTCTAGAATCATAAAGGAAGCGAGGAGAGCGGTCCCATACTTCCCCTGTGTGTGCCCAGTGATGCTCAGATATTATATTTAACCACTGCTGCTTAGGTCATGGGCTAAGAAATGCCAGTGACTTTGAGGTGAAATTGATAGTCCCTGGGAAATGAGTCTGATGACATCTGTCTTCGTCTTCATTCCCTGGATTGCTTTATTAGTTTTCTAGGGCTTCCAAATCAAAGCACCACAAACTGGGCATCTTCAAACAGAAATGGATTCTCTCATCGTCCTGGAGGTCAGATGTCTGCAATCAGGGTATCAGCAGGGCCATGCTCCCTCTGAAGGCTCCAGGGAAGGACCCTTCCTTGCCTCTTCCTAGCTTCTGGTGGTTTCTGGGGGTGGTCCCCTGGCTTGTAAATACACAACCCCAATTTCTGCCTCTGTTGGTACATGGTCTTCTCTGTGCGTCTCTTGACCTGTGTCTCTTCTAATAAGGACGTAAGTCTTGTTGAATTTAAGACCTACCTCCAATCCAGTATCATCTCATCTTAACTTACTGTATCTGCAAAAACCCCATTTACAAATAAGGTCACATTCTGAAGTTCCAAGTGAATGGAATGAATGAATTTATTCACTGAGTGAATTTTTGGAGGGCACTCTTCATTTCACTGTAATTATCTTTAAAAGACTTCATTTATGACTTCCCTGTTGGTTTCTCACTCATATTCCTTTCTGGACAGATGCCAGCCCTGCCATTCCTGCTGATTCAGCTGCTTTGCCCAGCAACCAAGGAACCAGGCCTGCCCAGCCCTTCTATCTTCTGAGTGGCACCGGCCAGCTGAGCAGGACACTAGAATATGGCAGCAGTGGCCCATGGGATGAGATGAGGCCTGAAAAAATGGATGCATCTGGAGACGTAGCCTCCTTCTCCTCTTTGTCCCAGCCCAACTCCAAAACCTTTGGTAAAACCTAAAGGAGCACTTGGTGAAATCGAGCCCATTGATAGGAATGACACTTTCCTTTCCAGGCCAGAGAATTTTTTGATGCCTCTGATAGAACCTGGCTCACATAAGATGATGGGACAAAATGTGGATCCACCAGACAATGAGAACTAGCTCAGTGCTAGCTCCTCACAAGTGTCTTCTCCCAGCAACCCTACCTGGGAACTCACTCTGGGCAGGAAAGCAGGAAAAGTCAGGGACATTCTGAGGCACTCCACAAGGAGGATGAGCGACCTCACATTTAAATGCTGCCTTCTCTCTGTGCTACAACACTCTTAGGCCTAGAGTAAGACTGCCCTGGTAGGCTAAGCTCAGATCTCCATGGGGAAGGTCTTCCTTAGGTCAAGAGCTACTGTAGGATGGGAAACTATTTCTACAGAGTCACCCATCCCTCCACACTCTTTCCACTTTTTCACACACACAGTGCATACAACCATGAGCGAATCCTGCCCCTATAAACAATGCTTTTGGATTTGGAGCAAGGCGCACTGGCACCCAGCACGAGGACTGCAGCTATTTAGAGGAACGGCTTGAAGCAGCTCCATTTCTTGGTCTAAGGCAGGGTCCCAACAAGACACTTGAAATTCTCAGAGAGAAACCGGACTCCACACAAAACCTCCCAGTGGAGGAATCCTCTTCTCAACCTTCCCTCAGAATATCTTTTTCCTTCCTTGGAGTTGTTCCCTTCTTTCCTGTTCCCCTTCAGATTCTGACATCTCCACAGGCTCTTCCATGCTTCTCTTTACCAAAGCTGGTTAAAGGAAAACACTCACTGTCACTTGTTATTCACAGCCTGGTTTAGTTTTGTATGCACTTACCTTGGTCTTTCTCTCAAAGGCTGTGGAGTCGGGGACAATTGCGGGGGAGAGGGATGAGGTGGGGAGGGAGGCTCTCTGGACTGTTATCCATGGCCAGGAAGTAGACAGCCTTTCCCATTACTAAGCCAGTTCTGCCTAGAGGCCTTTAGCAGTTTCTCACCCAGTGTCCATCTCCCTTAGATGTGCTTGGCACTCTCTGTCTGGGAGGAGGCCTGTGGTGTTTCCTCACAGGGAGCCACTGCGAGATTGAAAGCCAGGAGCTCTTTAAGTAAAGTTGCCTGGTGCTTCCTGAATGCCTAGGGTAGAGGAGGAAGCTGACAGAAGGATGGAGATCCGTAGGGATCTCACAGAGAGATGCCTGGCGGGCCTCACAGCTGCGCAGGGATGATCAGGCTTCCCTGCCTCACACTTCTCCTGTGTCTTGGTGGTTTGCAGTAGGGGCTGACCTGCTGGAAAACAATCTTGCTGAGATCCAGAACCTGCACCAGCACCTGGAGGAGCCCATCACCATCAATGACCACCTGAATGAGAGGCTGGTGCATGTGCTCAGCCATGGTGACCGAGGGAAAGGTAGGAAGGCAGACATTTTTGTTTCTGTTCACATCTAAGAAGTCTCTAAAGGGCATATAGCTTCTTGGGGCAAGTAAACCTTCTTCACAGGTTTAGAGCATGCTGGTCTACCTGATTCCTCACAGTCAGCCCAGATAGGGAAGCAGGAAGTGTACTACTGTTCCCACTGAGTGGTTTGTCCCAAGTAGGGACAGGTCTCCTTCTCAGGACTATGTGCAGTGATGCCATTCTCATATGTTATTATACTGCCTGATGCTGTTCTTGGGCTTGTGGCCTGACTGGCTTGTGGTAGCACCAAGGTTTCCATAGTGCCACTTCAGCAGAGTGAGGGTGACCTTTCACCTCTATGCCGTGACTGCATGCCTTGGAGATCACCTGCCTGTTCTCTTGTGCTAATAACCCTTATTCCCACACTCTTGCCCCTGGATGCTCTCACTTGGAGACCAATCCTCCCACCCCCCTTCTTCTCCCTTATTAAGGCCAAAAGAATGATAACTTCCCACATCACAGAAGCAGCCCGTTAGGGGAAAAGACCCTGATCTACACCTGAAGCCAGTGCACGTGAGAGTGTGTGGCCTGCTGTGGGTGCCCAGCAGAACCTGAGTCTGAGCCACATTGCACTTTATCCCAGCACATGGAGACACCAGAGTTTCTGCTTGGCTGAGACTAAAACGTTAATGGGTGCAGCAAAGTACATCTTTGAAAGTATCTGTTCCCTAAATGTGTGGCACAGCTGGGTTGTTTCTCTTCCCTGTGAAGTAGCTACCTCTATCTTTTATGGGGAGGACCTGTAGTCCACACCCTAGTTCTGCAACAGAAAATGGGCCTCAGTGAAGCAAACTGGAATTTTCAGCCTTCCAGAAGGAGAAAACTCAAAGCTGAAGTCCCTTCCATATTTCCCCCTTTCTGCAGCTATGCCCAGTTGTAGAAGCAAAGAGAAGTAGGCAGCACAAAATTGACCAGATCCACAAGGCCTAAAACTATAATCACGTATTCTTTTTTTTTTTTTTTTTTTTTTTTTTTTTT
>NW_016108310.1:11159-22136 GCF_001604975.1 Cebus imitator
CCCCCTGTCCCTCCTCCATTTCCCCCCAATCTCATAATCATGTATTCTTAATCTAGAAGTGGCTGCTGCTTATAAGATCTCACCTTCATGTTCACAGACTCCTGGCTCCAGGAGTAAATAGTTCTGGAAAATCTACATGTAATGTATAATTTCCTTTCCCAATCTTTCCAGATAATCAGAGAGCTACTGGGTGTCAGCTAGAAAGCAGCTTGATGTCTCTCTTCATGTCTCCTACTTTCAGCTGAATGTAGAATAGGAGGGGAAAGGAATATCAGTTTCTGTTTCGTACAATCAGTGAATTCCCTAAATCTCTCCAGACTTAATTGCAGCCCTGTCTCACCCTCCCTAGGCACCGCAGAGTCTGCTCTAGCCCCCATTCTTATGCTCAGAGTCACTCTTCTGGCTCTAATGAGGACATCCTGTGGCATGATGCCTAGAGGGTCTAGAAGAATGTTCCCCAGAACTTTTCCAGCCCTATCCAATAGAATTCTTGAGTAGGAACTTGGAGACATTGGATAGTACCTTTAAATAAAGAGATCAAATTAATAAATTATTTTAAAATTAGTGTTTATATTTATTGAACACCTATAAAGAGTAAAATTTGTGTAGAAAAGAATAAACCTCAGAATGGTCTGAATTTATGGAAAAAGTTAAAGGAGAAATGAGTTTTCTATATTAGCTACCTCTGTTTCAGAAGACTAGAATGGGAAGTTGACTGCTGTGGAGAGGTGAGAAATATTAATAGATCGTAAGGATGTAGAATTCCTTGACTTCCATTACATGCCTAGAAAGAACAGAAATCTACCATACGAGAAAGAATAGCAGGATAAAATCTGAACGTTTGAAAATGAGGACAGCTTACCGTACCAGGTGAACTGTATTCAACAGAATGACAGAACCTGCTTTTCAATGTGAATAAAGATTGAGGAGTCATGAACAGCACAGTTGCCTTGAGCCTGGAAAATAGCCATTGTGACAACAGAGAGATGATATCTCACTGTAGTTTTAAATTTCATTTCTCTGATACTTAGTGATGTGCATTTTTTCATGTTTGTTGGTTGCTTGTATTTGTCTGATGCATAGTTTTCAAATATTTTCTCCCATTCTGTAGGTTGTCTGTTTACTTTGTTGATTATTTCTTTTGCTATGCAGAAGCTTTTTAAGTTTCAGTCCCATTTGTCAATTTTTGTTTTTGTTGTATTTGCTTTTGAGGTCTTAGTCATAGGCCAACGTTGAGAAGAATTTTTCCTAGGTTTTCTTCTAGAATTTTTATAGTTTAACATCCTGTATTTAAGTCTCTAAACCATCTCGAATTAATTTTTTATGTGGTGGGATGTAGGGGTCCAGTTTCATTCTTCTGCATTTGGCTAGCTAGTTTTCCCAGCACCATTTATGTCACGGGATATCCTTTCCCTCATTGTTTATTTCGAAAACTTTGTTAAAGATCAGTTAGTTGTAGGTGTGTGGCTTTATTTCTGGGCTCTCTATTCTTATCCATTGATTCATGTGTCTATTTCTGTACCAGTACCATGCTGTTTGGTTACTATAGCATTGTAGTATAGTTTGAAGTCAGGTAATGTGATACCTCTGGATTTGTTCTTTTTGCTTTGGATTGCTTGGCTATTTGAGCTCTTTTTTGGTTTCATGATTTTTTTTTTTTTGAGACAGATATATCTCTCTGTCACCTGGGCTAGAGTGTTGTGGCATGATCTCAGCTCACTGCAACCTCTGTTTCTGGGTTCAAGCAATTCTCCCAGCTCAGCCTCTTGAAGTATCTGGAACTACAGGCATGCGCCATTGTGCCTGGCTAATTTTTGTGGGTTTTCTTGGTAATGACAGGGTTTTACCATATTGGCCAGGCTGCACTTGATCTCCTGACCTCAAGTAATCCTCCTTCCTTGGCCTCCCAAAATGCTGGGGTTGCAGGTGTGAGCCACCATGTCCAGCCCATAAGAATTGTATAATATTTTTTCTAATTCTGTAAAAGAAAAAAAAATGACATTGGTAACTAAATAGAAATTGCATTGACCTTTAGATTGCTTCAGGCAGAATGGTCTTTTTAACAATATTGATTCTTCCAGTCTACAAGCATTGAATATTTTCCCACTTGTTTGTGTGGTCTGTTCTTTCTTTTATCAGTGTTTTGTAGTTCTCTTAGTAGAGATCTTTCACCTCCTTGGATAAATGTATTCCTAGGTGTTTTGTTTATTTTTGTGTGTGTGGCTACCGTAAATAGGATTAAGTTCTTTATTTGATTCTTAGCTTGAGCATTTTGGGCGTATAGTAATGCTACTGATTTATGTATGCTGATGTTGTGTCCTGAAACTTTACTGAACTTGTTTATAAAGTCTAGGAATATTTTTGGGTGATCTTTAGGGGCGTCTAGATACAGGATCATGTCTTTGGTGAACAGCGATAATTTGACTTCTTCTTTTCCTGTTTGGATGGGTTTTATTTCTTCTCCTGCCTGATTTGTCTGGCTAGGATTTCCAGTACTATGTTGAATAGGAGTGGTGAGAGTGGACATCCTTGTCTTGTTCCATTTATTAAGGGGAATGCTTCCAACTTTTGCCTATTCTTTGTGATGTTGGCTATAGGTGTATCATAGATGGCTCTCATTATTTTGAGTTAATGTTCCTTTGATGCCTGGTTGGTTGAAGGTGTGTATCATGCAATGGATGTAAGAGTTTATTAAGTGCATTTTTTGCATCTATTGGGATAATTATATGGTTTTTGTTTTTAATTCTGTTTAGATGGTGAATAGCATTTTATTGATTTGCATATGTTGAACCATCTTTGTATCCTAGGAATAAGGCCCACTTGATCATGATGAATTATCTTTTTGATGTGCTGCTGAATTCAGTCTGCTAGTATTTTGTTGAGAATTTTTGCATCTATGTTCATCAGGGATATTGGCCTGCAGTTGTCTTTTCTTATTGTGTCCCTGCCAGATTTTGCTAACACGATGGTACTGGTTTCATAGAATGAGTTAGGAATCCCTCCACCTCAATTTTTTGGAATAGAAAGATTGGTAGCAGCTCTTCTTTGCACATCTGGTAGAATTCAGCTGTAAATCTATCTGGTCCAGGGCTCTTTCAGATTAGTAGAATTTTTATTACTGATTTAATTTCATAATTCATTATTGGTCTTTTCAGAATTTCAATTTCTTCCTGCTTCAATTTTAAGAAGCTGTGTGTTTCCAGGAATTTAACTATTTCCTGTAGGTTTTCTAGTTTGTGCATATAGAGATGCTCATAGTAGTCTCTGAAGATCTTTTGTATTTCTGTCATTTGAATTGTAATGTCACCTTTGTCATTTATGATTGTGCTTATTTGGAGCTTTTTTTCTTGATCAATCTAGCTAATGATCTATCAGTCGTGTTTATCCATTCAAATAACTAACTTTCCATTTCATTGATCCTTTGTGATTTTTTTTTTATCTCTATTTCATTTAGTTCTGCTCTGATTTAGTTATTTTTCTCCTTCTCCTAGCTTTGGGTTTTGTTTCTTGTTTTCCTAGTTCCTTTAGGTGTGATATTAGGTTGTTAACTTGAGATATTTTTGTGTTTTTGAGGTAGGCATTTCGTACTGTAAACTTTCCTCTTAATATTGCTTTTGTTGTATTCTGGAGGTTTTGGCATGTTGTGTCCCTACTTTCATTTGTTTCAGTTTTTTTATTTCTGCCTTAATTTTATTGTTTACCCAAAATTGATTCAGTCATTTAATTTCTATGTATTTGTTTGGTTTTGACAGTTCATCTTGTCATTTATTTCTGCTTTTATTCTACTGTTGTCAGAGAAGATACTTGATATAATTTCATTTTTTAAAAAATGATGGAGACTTGCTTTATGACTGAGTATGTCGTCAATCATAAAGAATGTTCTGTGCACAGATGAGAAGAATGTATATCCTGTGGTTGTTGGATATTCTGTAGACATTTATTAGGTTAATTTGGTCAAGAGTCCAATTTAAGTCCAAATTTCTTTGTTAGGTTTCTGCCTCAGTGAACTTTCTAGTGTTGGCAGTGGAATGTTGAAGTCCTCCACTATTATAGTATGGCTGTGTGTTTCTTTGCTTAAGTCTAGTAGTATTTGTTTTATAAATCTGGGTACTCCAATGTTAGGCACATATATATTTAGGATAGTTATATCTTCTTGTTAAATCAAATGCTTTATGATTCTATAATGATCTTCTTTATCTTTTTTTTTTTTAAACTGTTGTTAGTTAAGTTTTTTATTTGGAACAAGAATAGCAACTCCTGATCTTTTTTGTTTTCCATTTGCATAACAGATGTCTCTCTATCCCTTTACTTTGAGTCTATGGGGGCTATTACATGTGAGATAGGTCTCCCTTGAAGGCCACAGAAAGTTAGATTCTTTTTTCCCAAATTGCCACTCTGTGCCTTCCTTTTTTTTGAGATGGAGTCTCACTTTGTTGCCCAGGCTGGAGTGCAGCGATGCCATAATGGCTCACTGCAACCTCCACCTCCTGGATTCAAGTGATTCTTCTGCCTCAGCTTCCCCAGTAGCTGGCATTACAGGCACCTGCCACCATGTCCAGGTAATTTTTGTATTTTTAGTGGAGATGTAGTTTCATCATGTTGGCCAGGCTGGTCTGGAACTCCTGACCTCAAGTGATCAGCCCTCCTTGGCCTCCCAAAGTACTGGGATTACAGGTGTGAGCCACCACACCTGCCCAGCTCTATGCCTTTTAAGCGGAGCTTTTAGGCTATTTACATTCAAGGTTAATGTTGATGTGTGAGGTGTTGTTCCTCTCATAATGTTTAGCTAGTTACTTTGTAGAGTCAATTATGTATTTCTTTATGGGATCTATGAGTTTTGTAATTACATGTGCTTTTATGGTAGCAAGTGCCATCTATGTTTAGAATGCCTTTGAACATTTTTATTGAGCCTGTCTGCTGTTAATTAATTCACTTAAGATATCTCTGTCTTGGAAAAACTATTTCTTTTTCATTTGTGAAGGTTAACTTGGCAGAGTATGAAAGTTTACAGACACTTCTTTTTCCTTTTAGATAGATAAAAAATAGGCCCCAATCTCTTCTGACTTGTAAAATTTCCATTGAGAAGTTTGATGTTAATCTGATGGGATTTCCTTTATAGATAATTTGGCCCTTTTCTTTAGCTGCCTTTAAGATTCTTTCTTACACACTGACCGTGGAAAGTCTGATGACTGTATGCCTTACATGGTTATCTTGTATAGCATCTTGCAGAAGTTGTCCAAACTTCTTGTATCTGGATATCAATCTCTCCAGTAAGATGTGGAAAAATTTTTCCTGAATTATTCCCTCAAATATGTTTTCCAGGTTACTTGCTGTTTCTTCTTCTCTCTCAGGAATGCCAGTAATGACAGGTTTGGTTGTTTACATGATCCCATAATTCTCACATGCTCTGTACATTTAAAAAGTTCTTTTTTCAATCTCGATCCAAGATGGCCGTTTAGGAATAGCTCAGGATTGCAGCGCTCAGTGAAAGCGCAGAGGGTGAGTGGACGCCGTATTTTTATTGCCCACAGACTAGGAAATTCCCAGGCGAAGGAGATCCACAGCTGACCAGCGCAGCTGCTTCTGCCAGCACTGCTGTGCCGGCTGGTGCCGCTGCTTTCCCCGCGCGGCTGCTCTATTGGCGCCCTGGAGCAGCGGTTCTCCATACAAAATACACCTGTCTGGGTGCCCTTTTGGCTGGCTACTGGAGACACAGGAGTCGCCCATTTGTCTTTTTAAAAAGGGGACTGAGCAGGGAACAAGGACAGTAGATTGCAGGGCAAAAAAAAAAAAAAAAAGCGCCACAAACCTGAGTGCCGCTGTTTAAGCCAGCGCAGTGAGTGGCCACAGGGGAAAACAAACAGACTCCGGCGCCTCTTCAACAGGCGACTGGAACACAAACTTTAAAAAGGCTCTGAGGCAGGGAGCCAGGCAATCAGGCACGGCTGGTCCCACCACCACAAAAGAACAGCAATCAGAAACTCTGGATTCAAAGTTTCACAGCAAGCGAAGCTGAACCTGGGATGCTCCAGCTCTGTGGGAGAGGGGAGTCCACCATTACCGAGGCAGCCCGCCACGACGGAGGTAGTCAGCCAGTGCTGAGGCAGCCTGCGATTGCCAAGGCAACCCGCCACAGCAGAGAGACTCCGCCTCAACAGAGACGGGCCACCATCGCCAAAGCAGTTCTAACTACACCCATATAAACAGGGCTGCAAGGAATTTCACTCAGCAGCTAGGCGGAGCCCACAGCAGCTCACCAAAGCCTATACAGGCCGACAGTGACTAGGCTACCTCCTTGCTGGGCAGGGCAGGCCTGAAGGAAAAAAAAAAGAAGGCAGCAGCATAACGGAAACTCATAAATAAAGCCCTAAATCCCTGGGACAGAGCACCTGGGAACAAAAAGCAGTTTATGAGTTCTGCTGCAGCAGACCTAAACGTACCTGCCCAGGAGCTCTGAATGAACAACAGAGCTCCCAGCTCACCATTTGAGCTCCTATAAAGAAGAGACCGTCTCCTCGAGCAGCTCCCTGACCACTGTATATCCAAAGACACACCCCATAAAGGAGAGATCAGATTGACAACTAGGTGGGTATCATTATGGGACAAAGATAGCAGAAGAAGAAAACTGGTAACAACCCTTACTGTTCAGCAGCCGCTGCAGGTGAACCTCAGGCAAGCAGGGCCTGGAGTGAACCTCAGCAGACTTACAGCAGAGGGGCCAGACTGTCAGAAGGAAAACTAAGAAACAGAAATAACCTCATCATCAACAAACAGAACGTCAATCTGAAAGATTTGAGACCCAATCTGAAAGCCAGCAACTACAAAGTCGACAGGTGGATAAATCCTTAAAGATGAGAAGAAACCAGAGCAAAAAGGATGAAAACACCCGAAACCAGAACACCTCTCCTCCTATAAGGGATCACAACTCCTCACCAGCAAGGGAACAAGGTTGGAGGGAGAAAGAGTGTGATGAAATGACAGAATCAGACTTCAGGAGGTGGGCAGTAAGAAACATCTGTCAACATAAAGAACATGTTCTAACCAAATGCAAAGAAACTAAGAACGTTGAAAAAAGATTTGACGAAATGCTAACGAGAATGGACAAAATGGAAAAAAATACAAGTGAATTGATGGAGCTGAAAAATGCAACACAAGAACTTCGTGAAGCATGCACAAGTATCAACAGCCCAATGGACCAAGCAGAAGAAAGGATATCAGAGGTCGAAGATCAACTCAATGAAATAAAACAGGAAGGCAAGACTGGAGAAAAAAGGGTAAAAAGGAATGAACAAAATCTCCAAGAAATGTGGGACTATGTGAAAAGACATAATCTACGTTTGATAGGCGTACCTGAATGCGACGAAGAGAATGAATCCAAGCTGGAAAATACTCTTCAGGATATTATACAGGAAAACTTCCCCAACCTAGCAAGGCAGGTAAACATTCAAGTCCAGGAAATACAGAGAAAAACACAAAGATATTCGTCAAGAAGAGCAACCCCAAGGCACATAATCGTCAGGTTCACCAGGGTTGAACTGAAGGAGAAAATACTAAGGGCAGCCAGAGAGAAAGGTCGGGTTACCCACAAAGGGAAGCCCATCAGACTCACAGCAGATCTCTCAGCAGAAACCCTACAAGCCAGAAGAAAGTGAGGGTCAATATTCAACATCCTTAAAGAAAAGAACTTTCAACCCAGAATCTCCTATCCAGCCAAACTAAGCTTCATAAGTGAAGGAAAACTAAAATCCTTTGGGAACATGCAAGTACTCAGAGATTTCGTCACCACCAGGCCAGCTCTACAAGAGCTCCTGAAAGAGGCTCTACACATATAAAGAAACAACAAGTACCAGCTCAACTAAAGGGCAAAACACCCAGCTAGCCCCAAAATGGCAGTATCAAATTCGCACATAACAATATTAACCCTAAATGTAAATGGACTAAATGGACCAAACAAAAGACACAGACTGGCAAATTGGATCAAAAGCCAAAACCCATCGGTGTGCTGTATCCAGGAAACCCATCTCACATGCAAGGATACACAAAGGCTCAAAATAAAGGGATGGAGGAAGATTTACCAAGCAAATGGAGAGCAAAAAAAATCAGGAGTTGCAATTTTCGTGTCTGATAAATTAGACTTTAAAGCAACAAAGATCATAAGAGACAAATAGGGACATTACATAATGGTAAAAGGATCAATGGAACAAGAAGAGTTAACGATCCTAAATATATACTCACTCACCCAATACAGGAGCACCCAGATACATAAGGCAACTTCTTAATGACTTACAAAGAGACTTAGACTCCCACACAACAACATTGGGAGATTTTAACACCCCATTGTCAATATTAGACAAATCAACCAGACAGAAAATTAACATGGATATCCAGGACTTGAACTCAGACCTGGACCAAGCAAACCTAATAGACATTTACAGAACTCTCCACCCCAAATCCACAGAATATACATTCTTCTCAGCACCACATCACTCCTACTCTAAAATTCACCACATAATTGGGAGTAAATCACTCCTCAGCAAATACAAAAGAACAGAAATCGTAACAAATAGTCTCTCGGACCACAGTGCAATCAAGTTAGAACTCAGAATTCAAAAACTAACCCAGAACCGCACAGCTTCATGGAAACTGAACAACTTCCTCTTGAATGTTGACTGGATAAACAATGAAATGAAGACAGAAATAAAGATGCTCTTCGAAACCAACGAGAATGAAGACACAACATACAAGAATCTCCGGGACACATATAAAGCAGTCTCTAGAGGAAAATATATAGCAATAAGTGCCCACATGAGAAGCAAGGAGAGATCAAAAATTGACACCCTATTGCCAAAATTGAAAGAGCTACAGGAGCAAGATCAAAAAACCTCAAAGTCTAGCAGAAGACAATAAATAGCTAAGATCAGAGCAGAACTGAAGGAGATAGAGACACAAAATAACCCTTCAAAAAATCAATAAATCCAGGAGCTGGTTTTTTGAAAAGATCAACAAAATAGACAGACCACTAGCCAGATCAATAAGAAAGAAAAGAGAGAATAACCAAATTGTTGCAATAACAAACGATAAAGGGGATATCACCACAGATTCCACAGAAATTCAAACCATCATCAGAGATTATTACAAACAACTCTATGCACATAAACTAATAAACCTGGAAGAAATGGATAAATTCCTGGACACTTGCCTCCTCCCAAGCCTAAACCAGGAAGAAGCTGAAACCCTGAGCAGACCCATAACAAGGTCTGAAGTTGAGGCAGCAATTAAGAGCTTACCACCCAGAAAAAGCCCAGGTCCAGACGGGTTCACAGCCGAATTCTACCAGACATACAAAGAGGAGCTGGTACCATTCCTTCTGAAACTATTCAAAACAATACAAAAAGATGGAATTCTTCCCAAATCATTTTATGACACCAACATCATACTGATTGATTCCAAAACCCAGCAGAGACTCAACAAGAAAAGAAAACTTCAGACCAATAACCATGATGAACATAGATGCAAATATTTCAATAAAATACTGACAAGCCATTTGCAACAGCACATCAAAAAGCTTATGCACCATGATCACATAGGCTTCATCCTGGGGATGCAAGGCTGGTTCAACATACGCAAGTCTATAAATGTAATTCAGCACATAAACAGAATCAAAGATGAAAACCACATGATTTTCTCAATCGATGCAGAGAATGCCCTTGACAAAATTCAACAGCCCTTTATGCTAAAAACCCTCAATAAGCTAGATATTGATGGAACGTATCTCAAAATAATAAAAGCTATTTATGACAAACCAACAGCCAATATCTTACTGAATGGGCAAAACCTGGAAGCATTCCCCCTGAAATGTGGCACTAGACAAGGATGCCCTCTCTCACCACTGCTATTCAATATAGTATTAGAAGTTCCAGCCAGAGCAATCAGGCAAGAAAAATATATAAAGAGCAATCAAATAGGAAATGAGGAAGTCAAATTGTCTCTATTTGCAGACGACATGATTGTATATCTAGAAGACCCCATCATCTCAGCCCCAAATCTCCTGAAACTGATAAGCAACTTCAGCAAAGTCTCAGGATACAAAATCAATGTGCAAAAATCATATGCGTTCCTATACACCAATAACAGACGTAAAGAGAGCCAAATCAAGAGCAAACTTCTGTTCACAATTGCCACAAAGCGAATAAAATACCTAGGAATACAACTAACAAGGAACGTAAAGGACCTTTTCAAAGAGAACTACAAGACACTGCTCAATGAAGTAAGAGAGGACACAAACAGATGGAGAAACATTCCATGTTCATGGTTAGGAAGAATCAATATCTTGAAAATGGCCATACTGCTGAAAGTAATTTACAGATTCAGTGCTATCTCCATCAAGCTAACAATGACCTTCTTCACGGAACTGGAAAGAGCCACCTTAAACTTCATATGAAACCAAAAGAGAGCCCGCATAGCCAAGTCAATTCTAAACAAAGAGAACAAAGTGGGAGGCATCACACTACCGGACTTCAAACTATACTACAAGGCTACAGTAATCAAAATGGTACTGGTACCAAAACAGAGATATAGACCAATGGAACAGAACAGAGGTCTCGGAGGCAACACAACATATCTACAACCATCTGATCTTTGACAAACCAGACAAAAACAAGCAATGGGGAAAGGAATCCCTATTCAATAAATGGTGTTGGGAAAGCTGGCTAGCCATGTGCAGAAAGCAGAAACTTGGCCACTTCCTGACACCTTACACTAAAATTAACTTCAGATGGATTAAAGACTTAAACATAAGACCTAACACCATAAAAACTCTAGAAGAAAATCTAGGCAAAACCATTCAGGACATAGGTGTAGCCAAGGACTTCATGACCAAAACACCAAAAGCATTGAAAACAAAAGTCAAAATAGACAAATGGGACCTAATCAAACTCCACAGCTTCTGCACAGCAAAAGAAACAGTCATTAGAGTGA
>NW_016108310.1:23346-29974 GCF_001604975.1 Cebus imitator
ATATAGTTATCTTGACTTTCAGATTCTGCATTGTTTTTCTGGTTTCTTTGTACTGGATTTCAATTTTTTCTGGATCTTGTTGAGTTTCCCTGCAATCCATATTTTGAATTCTTATCTGTCATTTCAGACATTTTAGTCTGGCTAGGATCAGTTGCTAGAAAACTAGTGCAATCCTTTGGAAGTGTGTAAATACTCTGAGTACACTGGAATTCTTGCACTGATTCCTTCTCATCTGAGGGAGCTGTTGCTTCTTATTTTTGAATTTGCTATTATTCCAATGAGTATTTTTACTTTTTTAATTTTTTTTTCTTGATGGTGTGACTCTGGTGGATGCTGTATGATTGTTTGGCTTCATATCTGGGTGCTTTCAGGGGACCCTAGCTCTATATGTGTTTCTTGGTTGAGGATAGTTTCTGAGCAGATTTCTCAGATTCTGTTGTTGGAAGTAAAAGCTGACACATTAACCTTTGTTGGGGGCTGAGAGTATGGAATCCTCAGGGAGCTTATCTCATGGACTAAACCCTTGAGGTAGCAGGTTCTTTTTATTTGGTGGTGCAGTTAAGGATGCAGTCCACTAGATGGTGCTTAAGGGTAAGAGCAGGCAGGTAGGCTGGTGCCTAGTGGAAACACCTGCCCTGACAGGGTGGTAGCAGGAGGTAGAGCTGAGGTGTGCTGAGGCCTCAGGGGAAGGGGTAGAGGGGCACCAGCTCCTCCTCCTGAGTAGTCAAGAATGTGATCTGCTTTGCTCTCATACCCCTGCCACAGAGTTCACAATCTTCAGTTTATAAAGCCTTTGTCCTTTGGTTCCTGGCTGTGGTGCAGCTGAAGTCTGTGAATATACCACTCTAACAGTTTCCACTAAAATGGGGATAGAGGCAAGGCTGCTTCTTCCAGTCCAGAGCAGGCAGCTCCATGGCCTGTATAGGGAGGGAGAGTTGGGCCCTTCCTTCCTGAAAGCCCAAGCAGCACAGGCTCACTTGCAGCCTGGATTGTGCTGCCATGAAAAACTTGAACAATGCTGTTAGTGCACACTCACTGGGTCCTGGAGAAAAGCACTGCTGTGTGTGTGGCCATATAGGGAGTAGGGGAGAGGTGACCGCTGCTTTTCCACACCCATTCCTGGGTGTCAGTGCTGTCCCCTTCTGTGATTGGTGCCACGCCAGTGTTTGCTTTGTCCCTAGAAGGGCTGTTGTGCTCCCGCTCCCTTTGGAGTGGCCCCCGCTCAGCGTTGGATCTCCAGGGCTCCTGCAGCTCCCCAGAGACCTGCCCTGTACTTACCAAAGTCAGAATAGGCTGTGGGGGTATATGTGCAGGTGGACAATGACTGGAGGGTAGAGAATCCCCAGGCAGGATAGCACTCCACCGTGGCTGCACAACCAGTATGGCAGCCATGGTCTCCGGTCTCTGTTTGGGTCTGAGGACAATGCCGGTGTGCCTGAGGTTGCTGGCCGCACAGTTCTCCGTCCCTGGGAAGTTTGCAAACTGCTACAATGGTGTTGCCCTGTCATAAGGGCAGAGGGTCTCCTCAACAGTTTAGCAGTCAGCAGACTCTCAGAGGGGTGAGGGGAGCAGAGAAGCACTCCCATCTGCCCTGCGGAGCTCCACATTCCTTAGGGGTTGATCTCTGCCAGACTACAGCTGCTCTCCTTTTCTGTGCCCCAGCTACTTCCTGTGGGCACTCTGACAGGACCTGGCTTTCTTCTCTCAGATTTCTGTTTGGAACTTGTCCATTAACTGGTAGCTTTAATCTTTCTGAGGGGAACTGGTTTCCCTGGTCAGCCATCTTGGAAAGCCTCCAAAATTTTACTCTAGACATTTTACGGATAATCCCATAAATACATGTTATTGGATGGAGGTGTTAGTTTACATGTATGTGTTCCTTGGTCCTTTTGTATCAGCCAGTGATTGAAAATTGCCTGAGTATAAATAATGGGACTATATAACTGAAAAAAGACATTTCCCAGAGAAGCCCTTCTGAAACTTTTAACAGTGGAAATAACTATGTTTGATACAAAGTACTTTGACATTCAGATTTGAGTTCCCAGAGGGTGAATTAGGAGCTTCAGACAGGGAAGCTGAGACCAAAGCTTGTGTGGGGGCTCTGCTGCCATCAAATGGGAGAGAGACTGGGAAAATCTTTTAGCCTTCTGAGCCTCAGTTTCCTCATCAGAAAGATCAGGTTATTGTTCTAGTTCTCTAAGTTCACTTTCTGCTCAGTTTTCTCTGAGTGTATGAGGGAGTGAGATGTGTATTCAGCATACTCCAGACACTGCCACAGAGACCTGACCTCGGCCCCTACTGCTAGTTTCCGGAACCTGGCCCAGCCTGAGCCAATGCCCTTAAAGTGTAAAGCTGAGAGACACAATGGAAGAAAGTCAGCAAGTTTGGAGGATGAAAATAATTTTTTTAAATTCCAAAGTAATGGTGGAAGGCAGTGTAGCCTATGGTGGTGAGAATAAGGACAGATTTCAAGCTGGGTTGGGATAAGACAGGGGAAAAAAGGAGTGTCTAGAGCATCATGAGATTCCTCAAAGAACATCTTGGGCTGAGCAGTGAGTAACTTACTCCATGGTGAACTTTTGCACCATGTGAAGGAGATCCACAAGATAAATTCAGGTCTGGTTTATACTGAGGGGAAAACAGCAAGTCCAAGAGAGGAACACCAAGTCCATGAAACCCTGCCCAAGACCCAGCGGCCTTGACCTTGGGGCTACCCTCACAGTGAATTCTCTTCAAGTAAGTGTGGGTTTAGCAGGAATGAATGGTGCTTAGAGAAGGGTTGGAGACATCCATTCTTGCCTTAAATAGTTCTGCCCTAAGTTTAGGAGGGGCCAAGGTAGAAGGATTCTTTTATCTGAAGCAGCATTACTAATAATTTGCTTCTGTATTTACAGTTGGGAAAGGCTTTATCCTGAGGAACTCAAGCCAGTGGGAGAAAGAGCACAAACAGATAATTTCAACAAATGTGGTATCACTTCTAAACTGGGTGTAGTGATAGCTCAAAGTAAGGCAGACAGGCCAAGAACACCTCTTCTATCTAAGAGGGTCAACCATTGAGAGGAATTGCTGAGGACAGTCTGTTTTCATCAAGTCTCACCACAGATAACTGAACCCAGGACTTGGACCAAATAGTATAAAGCAGAGTTCTTTCTAGAGAAGAGAAATTGTTGCCTCCTTGGAAAATGTAGAGCATCCCTCAGAGGAAACTGGACAAGTGTATGGTTGAGATGACTGGAGGTTTGCAAGCATTTCTCCGTTCAGCCATTGGACAAATATTACTAAGAACCTTCTTTAATACTTGGCCCTGCGCTGAATACATGGATTCAGGGATCAATAAAGCACTGTCTAAACCATCAAGGGGATCTCAGGTGAGTAGTCAATAATGGCCACATTACATGAGAAGTGCCATAATAAACACGTGATGAAAATATGGGGAAGGGGGATAACATTCAAAATAGGGAAATACCTGCAGTTATTGCATCAATAATAAATGAATAATAAGAACAACTTTACATTCTTAATTCAACAACTTAGAAGAAATGGACAATTTTCTCAGAAACTGCAAAAAAGCAAACTCAACCAAGATGAAACAGACAATCTGAATAGTCCCATATCACTGAAAAATTGAATTTGTAATTAAATAACTCCCCACAAAGAAATGGTCAGGCCAAGATGCTTTTACTGAAAAGTTCTACTAACATTTAAAGAAGAATGAACACCAATTCACACAATCTATTCTGGAAAAATATAAGAGGAGGGAACACTTGCCAACTCATTTTATGAGGCTAATATTGCCCTGATGCCAAAATCAGGCAAAGACAGTACAAAAGACAACTATAAACCAATATCCCTCTTAAATTTAGATGCAAAAATCACCATCAAAATATTAGCAAATCAAATCCAGCAATGTATAAAACATCATACACCATCACAAAGCGTGATTTATTCCAAGTGTGAAAGGTTGGTTCAACATTCCAAAATTCATCAGTGTCATCCACCATTCAACAAGCTAAAAAGGGAAGGAACATGATTATACCACTTAAGGCAGAAAAGCATTGGCAACATCCAATACACATTCATGAATAAAACGCTCAGATTTCTTACACAATGTCTCTTCCGGGATTTCTTAATGTGAGCAAACAACTGTTCTGATCAACGTGATGTAACGCGTGACCCTTGGCTGGCTCAGGTCATGGGGAGGGCCGCCTTTGTGTTTTTCCTTTGGATCTGCACCTCTTCTGGGTTCGTTCTCTAGAGCCAAGGGAAGGACTGGGTCCTCTCTCTTTGCTCCTCTTGCCCCATCAGAAACCTCACAGTCCTTCCCTTTCCAGAGAAGCTTCAGAGAGTGCTTTGTTGGGTTTGCTGGGACCGGCAGGGCACAAGTATGTGGGGGTGAACACGGTGAGTCCAGTTTCCTCCGCTGTGACTGCTCTTCCCACTCCTGCAGGAAAAGGCAATGCCCCTTTTGTCTTGTCCATGTGGGACTCCAAAGGGTCCAGAAAGGTAGTGAATCCTCTCAGAGTGGGCAGGGGAGGAGACAGAATATGGAAATGGGGTGGTAGAGAGGTGGAATGTCACGGAATTTCCTGATTGATGGCTGTCATGGTGTAGGCCTCTGGTGAGGGTAACATCTGACCAGTACCTGGAGAGATCCAGTCTTGTCCCCGACTGAATTTTGGGCCAAAAGCAGAGGGAGGCCGGCACTGCGGCCTGGCTTCATTGGCCGAGCGGTCTGCACATTCCCCCAGGTGGAAGCTCTTGGACTGCTGGTGTGAAGGAAATGCGGCCACCACTGCAGTAAGGAAAGCAACCAGGAAAAGTGGCAACTTCTTTTCCAAACTTTTTTTGAGACACTCTCGCTCTGTCGTCCACTGGAGTGCAGTGGCACGATCTGGGCTCACTGTGACTTCTGCCCCCTGGGTTCAAGTACTTCTCCTGCCTCAGCCTCCTGAGTAGCTAAGTTTTTTTTTGGATATAGGGAGAAAGAGAAGAGAGAAGAGTGAAAGAGAGAGAGAGAGAGACAGAGAGATTGAGAGAGAGCGATTTTAACATCTTCAAGCAAAAAGAGACTCTTTCTGCCTGTTTGCCATCTTCTGCAAGGTGAACCTGGAAATCCATCCAGACGCCTTCAGTGAAAACCGCCTTTACCTCTTTGTCCCTCTTAGGTTGAAATCCACGCTCCATAACCCTACTGAACAGGAAAATTACAAAAAGCAAATATAAGACGCTTCAGTATTGTAAAAGGAAAAATGAAACTGCACTTCAAGAAGCATCAGAAGACCGACGAGGCACAGAGGTGTGAGCTGAATCTGTGTGGGCTTCCCCGTCTTCCAGGGTTTCACACTTGGCCTCAAGAAGTCATGGCTTGGCCTTCATGACATAAATATGAGAAATAAAGGGAAATACAATATGCTCATATTTTCAAACAGTCATATGCCCTGAGACACAGCCTTTGCTATGGTACCTGATAAATTTGAATGTGTGATGAACTATTACTTAAATGGAGTCGGGTAGACTAAGAGACAGCAGCAGTGAAGGACGCCCTTTGGGAGGAAGACGTTGAAGCACCAAGGCCCAAGGGCCCGCGAGGAAAGAGCCCAGTCCAGGCCCCTCAGCCTGGGGAAGGGCGGGCAGGGATGATCCTACGGTTCCTGGGATGATGTGAAGAGCCAAGAACACTGACTGCCAGTGCCGGGAAAATGTCCCTGACCTGCGGTCCTCATCCCTGGATGCCCAGGGCTCTGACACTCCAAACCCACCAGCTGCTGCAGCTTCTGGGATCCAGAGAGTGTCCGCCGGGAGGATCCCACAACCAGGCGCTCAGTTCTGGAACTTGAAAACCCACAGCCTCCCAGGTTTAGACCCCAGGTATGGCTCTTCACGGTCTTTGTTTTGGGGATAGGCGTGGAAAGTTAAGCCTGGCCCTATTGAGAGCCACAGTCTCCTTGATGACTGGTGCTTTTTGGGCTTTTTTCAGTCAAATTTCAAAATGCAGTTGCATTTCTTACATAAGACATTCTAATAGAAATGGCCGATCTAAGATTTTCATGGTTCCATGTTGCCTTTTGGGTACACATGTGGTTTCTGTAGTGTAGTGGTTATGACATTCGCCTAACACACAAAAGGTCCCTGGTTAAAAACCGGAGAGAAACATGAAGATTTTAATTTAGGGGTAAAATTAATCGAGGTTGGTAAACAAACAGAAAACTAGTTGAACCTGTGTGTACGTTTTAGACCACAATAATCTAGACAGGTTGTCGACCAGGCTACAATGACCACTGGTCTGCAAGTAAGGGGACATCACAGCAGGTCTTCTTAATATTAGCTTTGGCTCTAGACATTTCTTAATGTTCTCTTCATTCTCTTTGATCACCTGAATTTTCACAGGCTGATGCTGAAAGTGGATGACATCTTAGAGAGTGCATTTCCTAAGCATCCCACTTGGCTCTGCTCTACTCTGATACAATTGCAGATCTGACTGACTGGTGAGACCACAAAAACAAAATATTTTTAGAAAAGGTTCTAGGAGAATCGATCCAAGATGGCCGTTTAGGAACAGCTCAGGATTGCAGCTCCCAGTGAAAGCGCAGAGGGTGAGTGGACGCCACATTTTTATTGCCCACAGACT
>NW_016108310.1:30560-32231 GCF_001604975.1 Cebus imitator
GGCTGTTTCGGCCAGCGCGGCTGTGCCTGCCAGTGCCGCTGCTTTGCCCCACACGGCTGCTTTATCGGCGTGCTGGAGCAGAGGTTGTCCAGTTCTCCGTACAAAATACACCGGTCCGGTTGCCCTTTTGGCTGGCGATTGGAGCCACGGAAAGTAGCCCATTCATCTGTTTAAAAAGGGGACTGAGCAGAGAACCAGGACAGTAGATTCTAGGGCAAAAAAAAAAAAAAAAGCGTCACAAACCCCACTGATGCTGTTTAAGCCAGCACAGTGAGTGGCCACAGGGGAAAACAAACAGACCCCGGTGCCTCTTCAACAGGCAACAGGAACACCAACTTAAAAAAGAAGCTGAGGCAGGGATCCAGGCTATCAGGTTCAGCTGGTCCCACCTCCACAAAAGAACAGCAACCAGAAACTCTGAATAGAGACTTTCACAGCAAACACAGCTGAACCGGGGACAGTCCACCTCTGTGGGGGAGGGGAGTCCGCCATTACCGAGGCAGCCCGCCAGGACGGAGGTAGCCGGCTAATGCTGAGGAAACCCGCTGTTGCCAAGGCAACCTGCCATTGCTGAGGCAGCCCACTGTTGCCAAGGCAAGCCGCCACAGCAGAGAGACTAAACCTCAACAGAGGCGGGCCACCATCGCCAAAGCAGTTCTAACTACATGCATATAAACAGGACTGCAGGGAAGGTCACTTGGCAGTGGGGTGGAGCCCACAGCAGCTCAGCGAAGCCTATATAGGCCAACAGTGACTAGGCTACCACCTTGCTGGGCAGGGCAGCTCTGAAGGAAAAAAAAAAAAGAAGGCAGCAGCATAACGGAAACTGATAAATAAAGCTCTAAATCCCTGGGACAGAGCACCAGGGAACAAAAAGCAGTTTATGAGTTCTGCTGCAGCAGACCTAAACGTACCTGCCCAGCAGCTCTGAATGAACAACAACAGAGCTCACAGCTCACCATTTGAGCTACTATAAAGAAGAGACTGTCTCCTCAAGTAGATCCCTAACCCCTATATATCCAAAGAGACACCTCATAAAGGAGAGATCAGATAGACACTAGCCGGGTATCTTTCTGGGACAAAGATAGCAGAAGAGGAAAACTGGTAACAACCCTTACTGTTCAGCAGCTGCTGCAGGTGAACCCCAGGCAAGCAGGGCATGGAGTGAACCTCAGTAGAACTACAGCAGAGGGGTCAGACTGTCAGAAGGAAAACCAAGAAACAGAAATAACCTCATCATCAACAAACAGAAGGTCAATCTGAAAGATTTGAGACCCAATCTGAAAGCCAGCAACTACAAAGTCGACTGGTGGATAAATCCTTAAAGATGGGAAGAAATCAGTGCAAAAAGGATGAAAACACCAGAAGCCAGAACACCTCTCTTCCTACAAGGGATCACAACTCCTCACCAGCAAGGGAACAAGGCTGGAGGGAGAAAGAGTGTGATGAAATGACAGAATCAGACTTCAGGAGGTGGGTAGTAAGAAACTTCTGTGAACATAAAAACATGTTCTAACCAAATGCAAAGAAGCTAAGAACCTTGAAAAAAGATTTGAGGAAATGTTAACAAGAATGGACAAAATAGAAAGGAATATAAGTGAATTGATGGAGCTGAAAAACGCAGCACAAGAACTTCGTGAAGCATGCACAAGTATCAACAACAGAATTCAG
>NW_016108310.1:34756-36233 GCF_001604975.1 Cebus imitator
TCAAAAACGATGAGTTTGGGTCCTTTGTAGGGACATGGATGAACCTGGAAACCATCATTCTCAGCAAACTGACAGAAGAGCAGAAGATCAAACACCGCATGTTCTCACTTATAGGCGGGTGTTGAACAATGAGAACACATGGACACAGGGAGGGGAGCACTAAACACTGGGGTCAGTTGGGGGGAAATAGGGGAGGGACGGCGGGGGGTGGGGAGCTGGGGAGAGATAGCAAGGGGAGAAATGCCAAATGTAGGTGATGGGTAGAAATGCAGCAAATCACACTGCCACGTGTGTACCTGTGCAACAATTTTGGATGTTCTTCACATGTACCCCAAAACCTAAAATGCAATAAAATAAATAAATAGGGAAAAAAGAAAGGAGATGAGGCAGGGAGCCAGCGATCAAGCTCGGCTGGTCCCACCCCTACGAAAGAACAGCAATCAGAAACTCTCTGGATTGAGAGTTTCACAGCAAGCACAGCTAAACCTTGGAAGGTCCAGCTCTGTCGAGGACGGGCGTTCGCCACTACCGAGGCAGCCCACCACTACGGAGGTAGTAAGCCAATGCTAAGGCAGCCCGCCATTGCCAAGGCAACCCGCCACTGCAGAGAGACTCCGCCCCAACAGAGGTGGGCCACCATTGAAGAGCAGTTCTAACTACACCCATATAACCAGGATTGCAGGGAAGTTCACTCAGCAGCTGAGCGATGCCCACAGCAGCTCAGCAAAACCTTTACAGCCAAACAGTTACTAGGCTGCCTCCTTGATGGTCAGGGAAGCTCTGAAGGGAAGAAAAAGAAGGCAACAGCATAACGGAAACTCATAAAGCCCTAAATTCCTGGGACAGAGCACCTGGGAACAAAAAGTGGTTTATGAGTTCTGCTGCAGCAGACCTAAACATACGTGCCCAGCAGCTCCGAATCAACCACCGAGCTCATAGCTCAGCATTTGAGCTCCTACAAAGAAGAGACCATCTCCTCAAGCAGCTCCCTGACCCTTGTATATCCAAAGAGCCACCTCATGAAGGACAGATCAGATTGACACTAGGCAGGTATCCTTCTGGGACAAAGATAGCAGAAGAAGAAAACTGGTAACAACCCTTACTGTTCAGAAGCTGCTGCAGGTGATCCCCAGGCAAGCAGTGCCTGGAGTGGACCTCAGCAGACCTACAGCAGAGGCACCAGACTGTCAGAAGGAAGACCAAGAAACAGAAATAACCGCATCATCAACAAACAGAACATCCACTCAGAGACCCAATCTGAAAGCCACCAACTACAAAGATGACAGGTGGATAAATCTTTAAAGATGGGAAGAAACCAGCGCAAAAAGGATGAAAACACCTGAAACCAGAACACCTCTCTTCTTACAAGGGATCAAAACTCCTCACCAGCAACGGAACAAGGTTGGATGGAGAACGAGTGTGATGTAATGACAGAATCACACTTCAGAAGATGGGTAGTAAGAAATTTCTGTGAACT
>NW_016108310.1:39855-41067 GCF_001604975.1 Cebus imitator
ACGTCAAGAAGAGCAACCCCAAGGCACATAATCGTCAGATTCACCAGGGTTGAAATGAAGGAGAAAATACTAAGGGCAGCCAGAGAGAAAGGTCGGTTTACCCACAAAGGGAAGCCCATCAGACTCACAGCAGATCTCTCAGCAGAAACCCTACAAGCCAGAAGAGAGTGGGGGCCAATATTCAATATCCTTAAAGAAAACAACTTTCAAACCAGAATCTCCTACCCAGCGAAACTAAGCTTCATAAGAGAAGGAAAAATAAAATCTTTGTGTACATGCAAGTACTCAGAGATTTTGTGACGACCAGGCTAGCTTTACAAGAGCTCCTGAAAGAGGCTCTACACATATAAAGGAAAAACCAGTACAAGACACTCCAAAAACATGCCAAATGGTAAAGAGAATCAACACAATGAAGAATCTGCATCAACTAATGGGCAAAAAAGCCAGCTAGCACCAAAATGGCAGTATCAAATTCACACATAACAATATTAACCCTAAATGTAAATGGACTAAATGCCCCAATCAAAAGACACAGACTGGCAAATTGGATCAAAAGCCAAAACATATCTGTGTGCTGTATCCAGGAAACCCATCTCATATGCAAGGATTCACAAAGGCTCAAAATAAAGGGATGGAGGAAGATTTACCAAGCAAATTGAGACCAAAAAAAAAGCAGGAGTTGCAATTCTCATCTCTGATAACTTAGACTTTAAAGCAACAAAGATCAAAAGAGACAAAAAAGGACATTACATAATAGTAAAAGGATCAATGTAACAAGAAGAGCTAACGATCCTGAACATATACGTACCCAATACAGGAGCACCCAGATACATAAGGCAAGTTCTTAATGACTTACAAAGAGACTTAGACTCCCACACAATTATAGTGGGAGGCTTTAACACCCCATTGTCAGTATCAGACACAGCAACCAGACAGAAAATTAATAAGAATACCAACGACTTGAACTCAGACCTGCACCAAGCAAATCTAATATACATTTACAGAACTTTCCACCCAAATCCACAGAATATAAATTGTTCTCAGCACCACATCACACCTACTCTAAAAATCACCACAAAATTGGGAGTAAATCACTCCTCCGCAAATGCAGAAGAACAGAAACCATAACAAACAGTCTCTCAGACCACAGTGCAATCAAGTTAGAACTCAGAATTGAAAAACTAACCCAGAACCGCACAGCTACATAGAAAC
>NW_016108310.1:41449-42676 GCF_001604975.1 Cebus imitator
GTCTGAAGTTGAGGCAGCAGTTAAAAGATTATCACCCAAAAAAAGCCCAGGTCCAGACGGGTTCACAGCCGAATTCTACCAGACATACAAAGAGGAGCTGGTACCATTCCTTCTGAAACTATTCCAAACAATACAAAAAGAGGGAATTCTTCCCAAATCATTTTATGACACCAACCTCATCCTGATTCCAAAACCCGGCAGAGACTCAACCAGAAAAGAAAACTTCAGGCCAATATCCATGATGAACATAGATGCAAAAATCTTCAATGAAATACTGACAAGCCGAATGCAACAGCACATCAAAAAGCTTAACCACCACGATCAAGTAGGCTTCATCCCAGGGATGCAAGGCTGGTTCATCATATGCAAGTCTATAAACATAATTCACCACATAAACAGAACAAAGACAAACACCATATGATTATCTCAATGGATGCAGAGAAGGCCATTGACAAAATTCAACAGCCCTTTATGCTAAAAACACTCAATAAGCTAGGTATTGATGGAAAATATCTCAAAATAATAAAAACTATTTATGACAAACCAAGAGCCAATATCATACTTAATGGGCAAAAACTGGAAGCCTTCCCCTTGAAATGTGGCACCAGACAAGGATGCCCTCTCTCACCACTGCTATTCAATATAGTACTAGAAGTTCTAGCCAGAGCAATCAGGGAAGAAAAAGAAATAAAGGGCATTCAAATAGGAAAGGAGGAAGTCAAATTGTCTCTATTTGCAGATGACATGATTGTATATCTAGAAGACTCCATTGTCTCAGCCCCAAATCTCCTGAAACTGATAAGCAAGTTCAGCAAAGTCTCAGGATATAAAATCAATGTGCAAAAATCACATGCATTCCTATACACGAATAACAGACTTAAGGAGAGCCAAATGAAGAACAAACTTCCTTTCACAATTGCCACAAAGAGAATAAAATACCTAGGAATACAACTAACAAGGAATGTAAAGGACCTCTTCAAGGAGAACTACAAGCCACTGCTCAAGGAAATAAGAGAGGACACAAACAGATGGAGAAACATTCCATGTTCATGGTTAGGAAGAATCAATGTCGTGAAAATGGCCATACTGCCCAAAGTAATTTACAGATTCAATGGCATTCCCCATCAAGCTACCAATGACCTTCTTCACGGAACTGGAAAAAATCACCTTAAACTTCATATGAAACCAAAAGAGAGCCCGCATAGCCAAGTCAATTCTAACCAAAAA
>NW_016108310.1:43836-68299 GCF_001604975.1 Cebus imitator
TTATGCAGCCATCAAAAATGATGAGTTTGGGTCCTTTGTAGGGACATGGATGAACCTGGAAACCATCATTCTCAGCAAACTGACAGAAGAGCAGAAGATCAAACACCGCATGTTCTCACTCATAGGCGGGTGTTGAACAATGAGAACAGATGGACACAAGGAGGGGAGCACTACACACTTGGGTGAGTTGGGGGGAAATAGGGGAGGGACGGTGTGGGGTGGGAAGCTTGGGAGAGATAGCAAGGGGAGAAATGCCAGATGTAGGTGATAGGGAGGAAGGCAGCAAATCACACTGCCACCTGTGTACCTATGCAACAATTTTTCATGTTCTTCACATGTACCCCAAAACCTAAAATGCAATAAAATAAATAAATGAGAAAAAAAAAAGATGCCTGGGTGTGATGGCTCACACTTGTAGTCCCAGCAATTTGGAAGGCTGAGGCAGGCAGATCACCTGAGTTCCAGTGTTTGAGACCAGCCTGACCAAAATGGAAGGAAACCTGTCTCTGTAAAAATACAAAACAAAATTAGATGGGCTTCGTAGCACTTGCTGATGTTACGGATAAAAGCAACTCACGAGACTGAGGCAGGAAAATCACTTTAACCTGTGTTATAAACCCCATAATCCATCTACATTACTTTTGGTTAAACAATCAGATGTGGTTTTTTGTTTTTATTTTTAAGACAATTCTCACTCTAATTACCATGCTGGAGTGCAGTGGTGCCATCTTGGATCACCGCAACATCTGCTCCCTGGGTTCAAGTGATTCTCCTACCTTGGCCTCCTGAGTAGCTGGGACTACAGGTGCCTGCCACCATGTCTGGCTAATTTTTGTATTTTTACTACAGATGGGGTTTCACCGTGTTGACAAGGCTGATCTTGAACTCCTAACCTCAGGTGATCTGACAACATGGGCCTCCCAAAGTGCATGGATTATAGGCATGAGCCACCACTGGCCATCCTCTGCTAATTCTAACATCATGTTAGGTCTGTTCAATTTTGATGAACTGGTGATTTCCTTCTTTATGGGTCATCATTTCTTGGCTCTTTGCATACTTTCTGTCCTTTAATTGGATGCTGGACATTGTGAAGTTTACCTTCTTGCATACTAGCTTTTTTTAAATTCATTTTTTGTCCTTGCCAGGAGGAAGTTGTGTTTCATAATTTCTATAAATCATCTTGAATTTTTTCTGGGATGCACTTAAGTGATATGTAAACAGAATGATCCCTTTATATCTTGCTTTTATGAACTTTTAGGTGTTTCAGGAGTAGTACTCAGTCCAAGGCTGATTATATCTCATTACTAAAGCATTATGAATGATGAATGATTCCAGTCTGGCTGGCATGAATGGATACTGTTTTCTGCACTGTGTGAGTAGCTGGGATCACAGGAATGCACTGCCATGCCTGGCTAATTTTTGTATTTTTAGTAAAGATGGTGTTTTGCCATTTTGGCCACGGTGATCTCAAACTCTTGACATCAGGTCATCTGCCTGCTTCCATCTCCCAAAATGCTGGCATTACAGGCATGAACTGCAGGGCCATACCTAAAAATATATACTTTTGCTGGGCATGGTGGCTCATGCCTGTAATCCCAGCACTTTGGGAGGCCGTAGTGTGGAGATCACTTGAGGTCAGGAATTCAAGACCAGCCTGACCAACATAGTGAAACCCCATCTCTAGTAAAAATGCAGAAGTTAGCCAGGTGTTTGCATGCCTGTAATCCCAGCTACTTGGGAGGCTGAGAAAGAAGAATTGCTTGAACCAGGGAGGTGGAAGTTGCAACAGCCCAAGATAGAGTCACTGCACTCCATCCTGGGTGACAAAGCAAGACTCCATCTCAAATATATATGTATTTCCATATACTTGGCTTAAGATGCAGATACAGTTTCACATTGGTTTTCTCTCAGGCAAATCAACCTGTTCTGCAGCTGTGCTCTGGGATGGAGGACAGCCAAGCAGGACCCCAGGAAATAACTCCTGAGCTTTCAGAGTCGTAACCACTAACCTGGTTTCAGCCTAGGGAGAAATTCAGGCATTAGAAGAGAATGAAGAGAACTTTATGAGATGTCCTGATATCAAACTTAACCTTGTTGTGTTGCCCTCAACCTCCCTTGCTGAAATGATAGCCTGGTGACAATTGTGCCCTTCCGTCCTCAGCACTCTGACTGGCAGGACAAGGAATGAGATGTGGTTTGCTGTGAGCAGATTGTTGATTAGTAATGGCAGTCCTTTCATGTTTCTTTAGAATCACTTGTGTATTTCCAACCTTCACAAAAGTAAGGGTGTTGCTGTGCCATTTCAAGCGGGGGACTGGGGTCCTTTCATGTGTGAACGGAACATGATAGCCACTGCACTACAGAGACCCCTCACAGTCCCTGGCACAAGACGTATTTCTGAAAATGTTAACATCTGCCATTTTTAACTACTGGAGTCTCCAACATAAGAAATTTGACTGCTTTTCAACATTGTAGTGAAAAAGACACCAGGAAACACAATCCCTCAGGCAGAGAGGCCGAACCCTTATTGAGGATTCCTCACTTAGTCCCAAATCCAAGATCCTAAGGACCCTCACTCTGGCTTCGGGATCCCACATCTCACGCAGGGTTTCTTGGAACTAATCGCCCATGTGCAGGATTCTCCTGGCTGACTCTGGCTCCCAGAAGTTGCAGGCGCCAGTGCGTATTGAGCATCCAAGCCCTGAGTGCACCACGCCCCAAGAGTGTGGATGCTGCCTCCACAAGGCTGCAGACTGTGCCTCATGGGCCTTTTCACCAGTGCCGGCCATCAGGGCTCTTGGCTCTTGACAAGCGATCATGCTTTGGGTCCTCTCAGGAGCCATAGGACCCTCCCTGCTCAACCTCTTCCAAGGTTGAGGGCTCTGACCAGCTCTCTCCTTGGCAGCCCTTTGGTCTCAGTGCCTCCACATCTTCCAAAGGACATCCTTCACTGCCGCTCTCACATAGTCTATTCAACTCAATTTAAGCTATACTTCTTCACATGTTCAAGTTTTAGCAGGTACCCTAGCAGAGGCTGTATCTCAAGGCATTTAGCTATTTGAAAATATAGAACATCCAACTCAGACCCAACTATGCTTCTTGGCTTGCATTAAATGTATTTGAAGATCAGGCTGCGAGGTTTATAAAATGCCAGGGTTGCACTGAGCCATCACTGCTGAAGGACACAGGCAGCCTATTCAGATTTCATCATCACAGCATCTCCACCTCCATCCTGAGATTTTCTTTTGTAAGGGCAGTTTTATTGCACTATTTCATTCATAAGCCACTTGAAACTTCTTATTTCCCTTTTTAATGTTCCTGCTTAACAGGTCTTGAAGGGAATTGTAACAAAGAAGTAAGTGCAGTGTTCAGAGAAAGGCAGCATCTGAAGCTTTCACATTTGCCTCACAGCAAATGGTCAACAGGCAGAGTTGCCTTTTGCTGAAAGATGTTAATATTTTCTCTAAGGTCTTCTTTAGAAGTGAGTGTAAAACAAATTTGGGGAAGAAAGTGTCATTTGCTCCAGCAGCAGCTTTTCTCACTGCCGTGGTTACCACGTTTCCTTCACATTCAAAGTTCAGATGCTCCACCCTGGGGAAAGTGACAAAATGTTGACTGGACGCCAGGCTTCAGTGTCCAGCTTTTCTCTACTTTGGCTCAGACTGGAAACTGGGAATGGACGAGACTGTCTCCCTCCCTAGAGACTGGGAGTCCAGTTCCAAGTGAGGCAGGCATCCTAGGAGCTTTTGACTGGGTGATTTCCTGACATCTTTTCTTGCTTTCTTCCCTCTGAAACTGCTCTTGCTCTACCACTGACCCAGAGGAGAGGATTCCTTGCCTCTCTGACTCAGAACATTTTGGGATCCTTCCCGGACAGGAAAAAAAAAAAGCAATTGCCCATTTTCCTACAGGAGCAGAAGGGACTGCAGGTGTCTGGAGACCCACAAGCTCACTTCAGGGGCCACTGCCCATGGTGCCTTGCAGGATCCTCGCATACCCAAAAATGTGCGGCTTGAAGCTTCTCTGCAGGCTAAAAAGGAAATGTGGGGTTCCTGACTCTTCAGGAGAAGCCATGCAGAGACGTCTTAAGCATGACTCTGGACCTCGAGCACAGGTCAGGAAGAGGCTTGAAGGTGAGGGCAGGGCCAAGAAAGGCTGGAAAGACAGACTAATCCCCTGTCCCCACGGTACCTTCTTCAGGACAGCCATTTGCTCTAATTTAGTGACCAGGAAAGGAGAGACTCTGCAGAGGGTCCTAGCTACTCCAGGGGTTAAGGTGGGAGAATCACTTGAGCCCAGGTGTTTGAGGCTGCAGTGAGCCATGATCATGCTACTGCACTCCAGCCTGGGTGACAGAGCAAGACCCTGTCTTCAAACCAGGATGAGAACAAAGAATTCCAAGTAGGGTGGAAACAGTGCAGATGTGAAAGGTTTTAGAGGGAAACATCCAGTGCTCTGTCAGGGCCCCCAGGCCTTGCTTGCAAGAGGTTCCATCCAGGCTCTCTGGGTTCCTGCAAGTCTCTGTGTCCTGTTGTTGGAGGTCCCAGGGCTGAGTGCTTAGCCCCTTCTCAGCCTGGGTACCTCCTTTTCCCTTCTCCTGGCACCCTGGTCCACTGCCCAGGCTCCAGTGGCCATCTCTCCAGAGTCATGCTGTTGCCTTGAAAAGAGACATCTCTAGATCAGATTTTTTCCCATTAAATTGAAATATGAATATATTTCTTTATTAATGTGCTCACAAAAATAAATGACACATTAATTAGCACCCTCCTCACCTGATAAAGATACATGTAACCCACACTGTGGCAGGAGACGGGGTGAGGGCTTTCAGAGCTGCTACCACATTTCCCCTGAAGAAATCTCGATTCACCAGAGAGAATTGTTTCCTTGGATTCTGTCATCTCTGCTGTAGCTACCAGTCAGTTCTCCACGATCTTCTCAGGATCCTTCACCCCAGCACTAGCTCATGTTCTTTGCCTTTGCCACTCCTGCCTCTTTCAAGACTGGAGTCCACTGACCCATGTCTCATTCACCCACCTCAAAAATCTTGCAGCACATCTTTGGTATGCTGCTGCCCTGCCGCCATCAGGGGCAGAGTTGTGGGGTGAAGGCAGAGCATCCAAAAGCAAACAGCAGGGGTACATTAGTAAATGACACTTGGACATAAACCTAACAACCTCACAGAACACATGCTTTCTCTGAAAATGATACAAATCCCCTAGAAGCAAAGAAAACCCCTCGCTCATATGGACGTGTATGAATGATTCCACACGCCAGGCCCGGGGATACATGGTGGGTGGTGTTTACTTCCATTGCACCTGCACACAGTAGAAAGTTAGTGCCTGAAAGTTAGAACCAGATCTGTAGCCCTGCTCCCATCAGGCTCTCCTGGCCCTTCCTGCCTTTGATGGTGACACCGCTCTGCTTCCTCTGTTCTGAGCATCTGTTCATTTTTCAATAGAGAGAATAACAGGATGAAGGATGACAGAGAGAGTGTAGGCGGGGAGATGTTGCAAAACAACCCTGTAAAGCAGAACAAAAACAATACAAAACCCCAGAAACCAGATTTAGTACTACAGTATTTTATAACAAGAGAAAGTAGCTGAAAATAACCTCAGTGGGAGGAGTCAGCAGAGAGAATGGAGCTGAGGCCACAGGTTTAGACACCACAGGTTTAGACTAGGAGCCTTTCAATGGATTGCTGAATGAACTGGATCAGCTGTGAGTCTTCTTTGATGGTGACAGAACAAGTGATGACCAGCCTGGAGACCCCACACGCCCACCTCAGGGTCTTCCTGGCATGCAGACATTCCAGGCAGGCCCAGCACATTCTCATCTTCACACAGCAGTGGAAGGTGTCAAATGATCTCTAGCGGCTTGGTGTCTACAGCCACCACAGTGAACTCGCAGATGCCCCTGTTGAGGGCTTTGATGGCTTCATTGGCTCCTGTCTGAAGCTGTTATAGTTACATGACTGCTAATGGAGGTCCAATAGTTTCTTGGTGAAGAGGACATCTGTGAGGGGACAGGTCTTTGGATTTATGTCAGCCTCAGAGCTGTGGTTCCAGTGGCTCCGCACTCCTCAGGGAGCACAGAAGACGTCAGAGCCTCCGGATCAGTTTTGACTTATACATGTGGCAGCCTTGTGGGCATCACATGCAGGTTCACCTTTTGGAGAAAACTTTGGAAGACAGGAGGAATGAAAGAAACTTGTTGCTAGTTCCCTGGTGGTCTAGTGGGTAGGATTTGGCCTTTTCACTCCTGTGGCCTGGGTTTGATTCTCGGTCAGGGAAGACGTGCTTTGGTAAGTTCTCCAAAAGCAGCAACTTTTCCCCCTTGTTACTACAATTTGCGAGGGGCCCCAAGGTTCAGATGCAGGAGAGTTTCCAAAAACTCCAGTGAAGAAGAGGAGTTAATGGCGATGCTCTAGCTGTTTCTCACGCACTTGACAGAGAACCTTGTTCCTACTCTTTTCCTTCTTGGGCACCCTGGCACTCCTGTTCTTTTCATACCTCCATTTCTCACACGGCAGTACTGGCTTTAGAGGTCAACCAAGCAGTTTCCTCAAGGTTACCCAGCCATGCATTGATCGACACCTGGGTGGGGTCCTACCCTATTTGCTGGGCTGCCATTGCTGATAGAATGTGTTCTGCCTCTGATAATGGCTGCTTGATGCTTTCAAAGTAACTCTCCCACAGATAATGACTACAAACTAGAAAAATGTATTTCCAAAAAAAAAAAAATTTGAAGATGCTGGAAGACTGAACAAAAGCATGCAGACATGTGGAAGAATGGTGTGGAGTGAGTTTTGCAATTTGCAAACTTTTGGTGGAGAGCTGTTAACTGAAAAATCATACAATTTATAAGGTTACAGAGGATACTTTTTATTTATTTATTTATTTATTTATTTATTTATTTATTTATTTATTTTGAGACGGAGTCTTGCTCTATCCCAAGCTGGAGTGTAGTGGCAGGATTTCCACTCACTGCAAATGCTGCCTCTTGGGTTCAAGTGATTCTCCTGCCTCAGCCTTCTGAGTAGCTGGGGATACAGCCACGCACCACTGCACCAAGCTAATTTTTGTATCTTTAGTAGAGATGGGCTTTCACCATGTTGACCATGCTGGTCTCGTACTCTTGACCTTGGGATCCGCCTGCCTTAGTCTCCTAAAGTGCTGGGGTTACAGGTATGATTCACCAGTGGTCATCCTGACAGGCTGGGAAATGCAGAAAGCCCAGAAGCAGGCACTTTGAGGGAGGGAGGGGCAAGAAAGGAATTTAAGTTGAATGAGTTGGCCAAACATACATATTCAACAAGTTATAGAAGGATTCATGAATATTTATGAAGGGGGTCCTGATGCATGCTTATTGAACAGACATTCACATAATATACAACCTTGTTCACCTTGTTGTGGATACTGGATACTTGGCGTTTAAATGCATTACAATTAGGCCCTATACACAAAGGTCTTTTCAGGACACAAAGGCATGCAAATGCACAACTACTGTAAATCTGACAGAACCAGTCCATGGTCGCTGGTCTTCTCATCAGGATAAAGTTACTGAAATCAGTCTGTTGTCCAATCAAGGCTGTAGTTATGGCCTGTGGGAAGGCGGGTTCAGTATCTAGCGAGGGGTGAGCAGCAAGTGCTTCCACACTCCTTATACTCAAGGCCAGAGCTTGTTTAGCTACTAGAGAAGAAACCTTGGGGCACTAGAACATAGTTTATTCTTTACTTGTAGGGGGTGTGTGATTTCACCCTTGCCTGGCATGGTCCTAGGTCCTGTTTATAGTCATGTCTTATTGCCATAAAAAGTCCACTCCATCAGTCTTATGATTGCTATGATAACATCAGGGTTGGTCAATTTTGTTAAAACTGCAAAAGGGTGGGAATATAATGAGGCTTGTCTGGCTTCCTGTTTCTTCTTGGCCAGGGTCTGAGTTTTTAAGGTTTGCTGAGGGTCACGTTGGCCAACGGGGGGGTCCATTTATTCAGTTGGGGGACTCAGGATTTTATTTTTAGCGTATTAAACAAACTTTGGTCCAACTTACTTGGGTTAGCTAAATTACAATACAAAACCAAACTGTATTCCTAGATTAAAGGAACAGAAGACAAAGCTTGGACAACCATAGCAACTGGAACATCAGGGGGTTAGGTGGCATCTCAGAAAGGATACAGAACAGTAGCACGACTATAGCTAATAGCAGTATACAGTATATTTCACAGTAACCAAGAATTTGAAATGTTCCCAACAAAAAGAAATGATAAAATGTTTGAGATGATGGATATCCTAAACACCCTGATTTGATCATTACACATTGTAGGCATGTATCAGAATATCACATGTACTCCTGTAAATATTATAATTATTTTCTATCAATTAGAATATAAAACTTAAAAGAATAATAATAAGCAAAGAGGGAAGGACAGAACTTTTTTTTTTTTTGAGATGGAATCTCACTTTGTTGCCCAGGCTGGAGTGCAGTAGTGTGATCTCAGTTCACTGCAACCTCTGTCTCCCAGATTCAAGCAATCCTCATGTATCAGCCTACCGAGTAGCTGACATTACAGGTGTGTGCCATCATGCTGACTATTTTTTTTTTTATTTTTAGTGAGATTGTGTTTCACCATGTTAGCCAAGCTATTATTGAACTCCTGACTCAAGTGATCTGCCAGTCTGGGCCTCCCAAAGTTCTGGCATTATATGTGTGAGCCACCATGCCTAGCCAAATAGTTTGATTGTATACATTGTGGTGATGATCTAATGGGTCTATATTTATTTCCAGACTCAGCATGTTGTGTTCATTAAATATGTACAGCTTTTAGTATACCAAACATACATCGGTAAATTGTTTTAAGATAAAAATACAGCAAATAAAACATATAATTATTATAATTGTCCTGTGATTAATAGATGCCAGAGACAAATTTAAAATCTAAAAAAACACAGAACACTTGCTGACAAATGGATTTGTACAGGAATATTCATGCACAGTAGCTTTTTTCATAATAGTCCAACTGGAAATAACCAAATTGTCCATCAGCTGTGGTGTATTCCCACATTGGAATAACATGCACCAGTAACACCCAAATCAACTTGATACATATAATAACATGGATATATTTTAAAGATGTGGAAAAAACCCACATCTTGAATTTCAAGAACAGAGCAACATAATCTATGGTGATAAACATGATAGTGATTAACTGATCATCAGAATAGTGATTAACTAAGTGGAGAATGGTGGGATTGCCTGGAAAGGGACTCTATGGATGTTTTAAAATTTATTTTATTTTTTAAATCTGAAAAAACTATTTTTATAGAGATAGGGGTCGTGCCATGTCACCCAGGCTGGCCTCAAACACCTTGGCACCATCAATTTTTCCACCCCAGTCTCCCAAGTGCTGGATTACAAGCATGAGTTACTGTGCCTGGCGTTTACAGACCTTTCTGGGGTGATGGAAATTTTCTATAACTTGATCTAGGTAATAATTTCATTTGTCAATATTTAATAACCTGTCCAGTTAATATATTTGAATTTTACACTATGTGAATTACATTTCATTAGTTTGCTCTTTAGCATAAACATGGGGGTTGGGGAATGGAAGTTGGAGACAAGTCAGTGTAAACCATGGCAAGGAGCTTGGATTTTATTTTAAACACAGTAAAAGCCCATTTTCATTCCCCCCCACCCCCCACAACAAAATCCCTGCTACTATCTCAACCAGAAGAACAGCTATAACTACACAATTTCATGAGTGGAAAGTACAGAGAAGTCTTCTTGAGATGACGCATTTCACCCTGTGGGGCAGTTCAACACATGCCCAGACATGAGGCACCTCCAAGTTTCCAACGACCTAGTCCAGGGGTGTTCTGCTGGCCCTCACTGGATCACGCTGGCAAGTCAGTGGTAAGCCTTGTTCTCTGGCCACAAATAAGGGTTGCAGCCATTATAAGGAACAGTAAAAACCAGTTATGACCACACCACTGCATTAGTGGAAGCTACCACCATGGCGGATTGAAAGGCGGCACTTTACCTTTTGGGATATTTTCTGCTCAATGGTGACACATAGAGTGTATCCTGAGCACCAGGTGTGTGCAATTTGGGGTCCCCTTCCCTTTGCCTGACAGCACCGCATTGCAGCAGTCAGTGCTAAACCCCGCTAAAGGACGCAGCCAGTGCGGGAATGAAAGCAAACAAAAAGACACATCAGTTTCTACCCAAAAATGTCAGCCACCACCATTTTGGATTGGAACTGAGGCTCTGCATTCACAACACAAAGTGCGAATCACTATGCCACCATGGCACACCATAAACTTGCTGGCAGGTGCTGAGTTTCCTTTAATACTTTTGATGTAAAAATATTCACAATATTTTGTTCTTGCATCGCTTGCTTTCTGGCAGGTGGAGTGGTAAGAAGCACAAATTCCTATATCCTGTTCTTTCAAAAAATGTTGTTTGATCAGAATGCAGGATATTGAACAAGATAACTAGCCTATCGCCTTCAAAAACTCAGCAACAAAAACAAAGAAATGGAGGGACAGTTCTAGGTAACTAAAGTGCAATTGAGAAACTTTACTGGGAACCTGGGGAACAACATCAATATCACAACTCACTTCTCTCTCTCTCTCTTTTAAATAAATATTATGTATATATATGCATATATGCATTACTTATGTACATAATGTGTTACACACACACACACAGACACACACACGGGGAAAGAGAGTTTAATTCAGCAAAGAAGAATTCCTGAATCAGGAAGCTCCAGAACCAGAATAGGTTCGGAGAGACTTTAGTGATATTATGTGGTGGAAGAATATTTATTGATGGAAAAAGGAAAGTGGCTTACAGAAAACAGAAATCAGGTATAAAAATAATTGGATTGGCTGCAGCTCTGAGTTTGTCTTATTTGAACCCAGTTCAAATAGTTGGCCACCTGTGATTGGCCAAAACTCAGTCATTGGCACAAGAGTAGGTTACAGGTTGTTGGCTGGGCGTGTTGTCTCACGCCTGTAATCCCAGCACTTTGGGAGGCCAAGGTGGGTGGATCATGAGGTCAAGAGATAGAGACCATCCTGGCCAACATGGTGAAACCCCGTCTGTACTGAAAATTCAAAAAGTAGCTGGGCATGGTGGCGTGCACCTGTAGTCCCAGCTACTTGGGAGGCTGAGGCAGGAGAATTACTTGAACCCTTGAGGTGGAGGTTGCAGTGAGCCAAGATCATGTCACTGCACTCCAGCCTGGTGCCTGGTGATGGAGCAAGACTGTCTCAAAAAAAAAAAAAAAGTAGGTTACAAGCTGTTTACACATTCAGTTAGGTTACAGTTCACTACGTATGGAGAAATCCTTAAAACATGTGTGCATGTGTATATGTGTGTATAACATATATGTGTATATGTATATATAACACACATGCACACATGCATATATATAAATATATAATATATATATAAATATATATATTGATATTTATTTATTTAGATACATATAGATATAATATAAATAAATATAGATATTTATGCATATATAGTGCATGTTATATGTGCATACATGACACACATGCACACATTATAAATGCATAAATACCTATATACATACACATACATGTGTATAGATGTGACATTTTCTAAACAATTAGAAAATTTTTATCTGGACTATATACTAGATAATATTATTGAATTAATGTTAATATCCTTAGGTTTGAACATTATATTCTATTATAATTATGTAGAGTAATGTCCTTAATCTCATTAAATACATGCTGAAATATTTAGAAATGAAGTGGAGTTTTCTTTTTCTGCATTTACCATGAAATATGCATGTGTGTGTAGGTGTGTGTAGACAGAAAAAAAAAAAAGATAAAGAAATGTTAACTGTTGAACTTGGGTGAACATTGTAGAGGTGTTCTTTTTTTTCAGCTTTTCTATAGGTTTGAAACTTTTCAAAGTAAATAATTGTGGAGGAAAAAGTAAGACATGGGAGGCTGTGAAGAACTGGCTGAGTTCTAGGCTAAAATTTGGCTCTCTGTGGGTCTCTGCCTTGCAGGAGGAGCGACAGCTCTCAGTATCTCTCACTGCTAGAAGAAAGTGTAGATTACCAGTCTGCTGTACAAACCTATGTAAGGGATCTCCTCCTGTCACCCAGGATATGGGTGAAGTGTATTCTTAGACCTTCTTACGTGAATCAGCCTTCTAGCCTGGAAGTCTGGTAGGTAAGTTTAAGGCTAATTTGTATGTTTCAAAGCTTCTGAAGAAGACATCTCACTTTTACATTGGATTCCAAAAGACAAGTCAATGTATATGAAGAATTTAGTTTCAGATAAAGAAATCCAAAGGAGAGTAAGTGATCTGAAACCTAACAGTCCCATTGGGGTATATTGTTTTTGCCTGTTGGTCCTACAGAAATCTCAAGGATGGGAATTTGGCATGTCCAGGAAGATTTTTCCAGATCATGCTTAAATAGCAAACTTTTAAGATCATTCTTTGGCAGAGAGTCTACTGAGGCAGGAAAGTGGCAGGACTTCTTTTCCAGTGGTGGCCCTGTTGATCAGAGAAGGATCTGGTCCAAACAGGGTGTGGTGAAGAAGCTGACCAAAATCAGCAGATGGAGACGAAAGCTACCTCTAGCTACTCTCAGTGCTCATTAGCATAAAGGCACTCCCACCAGTGCCATGACAATTTATAAATGAAAATGTCAACATGCCATGGCAACGCCTGGGAAGTTACCTTATATGGTTCTGTAAACATCCTATCTCTTTTCCAGAGAGTTCTGAATAACCTACCTCCTAACTAGCATCTAATCAAAAGTAAGTACACATACAGCTACCTAGCAGCCCACATGCTGCCTAGGGGTTATACCCCTGTCCCACAAGAAGCAGCACCAGCTTAACCAGAGCTGCTTTCTTTCACCGCTGGGTTGCTCTTGAATTCTTACCAGGGAAGAGACAAGAACTCTCCTGGACTAAGCTTCAGTTTGGGGGTTGTTCTCCTTGTATCATCTGGTGACCACAAAGAAAAGAGAAGACATGATAAGACAAGATGGGATGGGACGCCACACAGGACAGAGTCAAGAACTATTTAAGGCAGTACACTTGGTTGTGAAAGTCCCTTACTGTGTTGAACCCGAGATGCCAGAGTTGCATTGTTCTGTGGCCCCAACTTGGCCTTTGTGGTTCACCATTGGCCAACCCTTGGAGTTCCAGCATTTGGTGTGGGGAACCTCATCGGCTGATACTTAGGTACTCTGAGGTTTTGGCATTTTGTTGTGTGTGAGAGTTCTACTGTCACTGTCGGCCTCTGCCTGGCTGCTCTGGGGTTTTCAGCATTGACATTCCCTATAGGATTATGGATTACAGTGCCTCCCCTGGGGGAGTGTTGATGTCATCTTCTCTGCCCTTAAGTTAAAAATTACCATTTTCCATAGCAGCCAGGCGTGGGCCTCTTCCTGTGTGACCTTGCTCAAGGCCATACTGTACTGTTGGTCACAGAGGCAGGGGTTCCTGGACCCCGAACCCAAGTGACAACTACCCATAGTGGCAGACAAGCAGCAGCCACCCAAACATTTTGCTAAAACATTTCTCTTCAGTGTCTGTGGCTGCTAGGTAGACTCTCTGGCAGCTCAGGGAACAACACTGTTCATGCCTTCCCTTCCTCCCTTCCATGAACACCTGGTTTCTCTCAGCTCCTCTTTGCACAAACTGAAATGCTTTCTTCACTCTCTGTGGAATTCAGACCCATCATTCTACTGCTTATTCATATTTCATAGTTCACTTTCATAATGCTTTGCTACCTGTACTTACATCTTCTCTGCAGGAGGTGGAAATTTGAAAGGAAAAGTAACCGGGCTTTTGATAGACTTAGAAAAACTTGTGGGTGGCATAGAGATCTTTGTTAGACATGGGGACAACAGCAAGCATCCCAAAGGACTCCCCACTGGGGTGTCTTTTAGGCAATTGGGGCAAATTCAAATTAGATGGCTCAAAGAAAAAGAAACACATTTTCTTGGGAGAACAAGAAATTTGGCCTGAAACTGGTTCTTTCCATCATAATACTATTTTACAACTGGGCTTATTCAGTAGAAAGGAAGGAAGATGGGAGAAGCTCCTTATGTACAGGCTTTTATGGCCCCCTAAAAGGATTCTGACTTAAGAGTCAACTGCAGGATGTGTCTGGCTCATGTTACTTCCAGGCACCAAGAAACTGTGTGGGAGATCCTCTATGCTCCCTTCCTAGCGGCACCCTCTGGAAAACCCATTGCCCTCCCCAGGGTCTTCTCTGTCCCCCAATTCTGAGAGGGGTGATGCCAGTTGTCCAGTGCAGGATTCCACTCAATGTCATCAGAAACCTCTCCCCCTTATTCAGTGAGCTCCAGCCTATATCCCCCACTGCCCAAGGAAGTAGTCCAACCAGTACCACCAGGAGTGGGGCTCTATATCAGCCCCTGAAATTGAATCTGTGCCCATTGTGGGAGGTAGCTGGCAGGGATAGGGGAACAATCAGAGTCTATGTGCCATTTCCCATGTCCAAATTGGCTTTATTCAAGAAGAAATGTGGCTGGGTTTTGAAGGATCCAGGGCAGTTCATAGAATAGTTTGTAGGTTGATCGTCTTTTGATTTAACTTGGCACAACTTGCAAATATTATTATCCACTTGCTCTCCTATAGAGGAGAAGCAAAGTGTTCTGGGTACTGCCTGTGAATATGCAGATAGAGTAGCTGCTCCAAGGCCATGCCATTTATGTAGAAGGGGATGCAGTTCCACACAGAGACCCTCAGTGGGATTACCAGAAGTGTTCCCAAGATCTTCAATATAGAAACCACAGGCTAACTTGTTTAACAGAAGGTATGAAAAGGTGTGTCATTAAGCCGGTTAACTTTGACAAGGACAGAGAAAGAACACAGCAGAAGGATGAAAATCCTGCTCTGCTTCAGGGCTGCTTGGTTGAGGCACTCAGGAAAATACTAATGTAGACCCAGACACCTTGAAGTGTGGGCTCTTCTGAGCATGGATTTTATTACTCCATCTACCCCTGACATTAGGAGGAAGTTACAAAAGGCAGGAATGGGACCCCAAATTATGGGAGCCAATTGTTAAACATGACCTTTGGAGTTTACAATGATAGCCACAGGGCAGAGGAAGAGGAGAAAACCAAAAGAAGTGACCAAAACGTGCAACTGTTAGCAGCTGCTTTCAGACTTTTGTGCCTTCTGGGTTAACCATGGTAAGAGAATGTTGCAAGAGTGGCTTTGGAATGCCCAGATGAAGGCCAGCTTGTCAGCCCCCGGGCTGGAATCGGTGAGCCTTTTGTAAGGAAGAGGGCCACTGGAGGAAAGACTGCCTCAGGCTCCAAAGGGAGTTTCAGCTCCCCAGATCCCTAATGGCTGAGAGAATAGAGAACTGACAGGGCCCAAGGTTCCCTACAGCTTCCACCAGAAACCTTACCATCTCTACAGAAGGCGTCAGGTAACTCCTGACATGGCAGGTAAAAATATTAAGGTATTGGACATGGGAGCCACCTTCTCAGTTCTGATGCGGTCCTCGGGGCCTCTGTCTCCCCACTCCTATACTGAAATGAGGATTGATGGCCAGCCAAAAGCTAGGAGATTCACCCATTCCTTTAGTTGCACTGTAAGGAAACACATGTTTTCCCACAGATTTTTGCTTATTCCAGAGTGCCTTATTCCTTTACTGGGAAGAGACTTGCTTTCCCAATTATAGCCCACAGTTCAATTTGGAGCACCTCAAGAGAAGGCCACAGGCTGGGAAGAAACAATTCTCCTAGTTCTAAGTGCATGTCTTAACACAGATAAAGATGTTCCTTCCAGCACATTACTTCCCCTCTGTTTGGGACATGGAAGTTCCTGGAAGAACTGTTAATGTACTCCCAGTCAGGTTATTTTGAAATGCAGTGTTAATTATCTATGGGAAAAACAATACCTTTTTAAGTGTGATGGCTCACACCTGTAATCTCAGCACTTTGGGAGGACAAGGTGGGCATATTACTTGAAGCCAGGAGTTCAAGACCAGCATGGCCCCCATGACAAAACTCCCTCTCTACTAAACACAAAAGTTAGCTGGGTGTGGTGGCGGGTGCCTTTAATCCCAACTACTCAAGAGGCTGTGGCAGGAGAATTGCTTAAATCCAGGTGGCAGAGATTGCAATGAGCCTCTTGCTACTGCACTCCTACCTAGGTGAAAGAGGGAGACTGTATCTCAAAAAAAAAAAAAGAAAGAAAGATAGAAAGCAAAAAACAAAGACATCCAATATTTTTTTAGACCTGAGGCTCAGAGGGGCATCCATCCTCTAATAATGAAGTATGGATTATTACAATTCTGTCAGTCCCAATGTAACACCCCCATTTTCCTGTTAATAAGCCAGATTTATTAACAGGAAAATATAGATTTGTTCAGGATCTAAGGGCAGTTAATGAGGCAGTAGCTCCAGTTCCAGTAGTTGTTAATCTTTACACCATAATAACTCAAGTCCCTAAAGATGCTCATTGTTTCACAATATTCAGTTTAATAGATGTTTTCTTTTACATACTTTTACACCTATAGAGTTCCAGTACCTTTTTTCATTGTGACTAATCCAGACACTCATGCTGCATCTTGGCTTACCTAGACTGTCCTGTCCCCAAGATTTTAGGACAGTCCCCATCTGTTTGGCAATCCATTGGCAAAAGAATTAAGGAAACTACAGTTAATTAATGGATCTTTCTTACAATATGTGTATGACCTATTAATTTCCAGCCCTACCAGGGGAAAATTCTGATAAAAATACAATTCAAGTCTTTACTTTTGTGACAAAACAAGGGTAACAGGTCTCCCCTCAGAGGCCCAAATTTCTGTCCAAAGGGTCCCATCATGTATTGGGGCACATGGTCATTTCTGGGACCAAGATCCTCACCCAGGGTTGAAAAGAGACCATCCTGGCACTCCAGCCCCCTCAAATTAAGAAGCCTTTTTGAGAATAGCTGGATTCTGCCAGATTTGGATTCCCAGGTTTGGGCTCGTAGCAAAACCATTCTACGAACCCCCAAAACGAAGTGGTCACAAGTCTTTGAATTGGAATGAGACCTGTCAACAGGCCTTCTTAACCTTAAAAGAAAAGCTAGGAACAGCCCCTGCTTTAGGACTCTTGAAGTCAGAAAAACCTTTCACTTGCTATGGGAAAAACAAAGGACAGCTTTGGATGTTCTAACTCAAAGGCTTAGGAATTACTTTGGACCAGTGGGCTGCTTATCTAAATAGCTAGACCAGGTAGCAGCTGGGTGGCCAGGATGCTTGAGACCTGTGGCTATCATCACTGTATTGGTGGAAGAAGCCAGTAAGTTTACCTTAGGACAACAATGAGATGTCACGGCACCCCCACTAAACCCCAGGAAGTACAGTATGGAGAGTCCTGGAGCCAAAAGTGTACCAATGGCTACCAGGGGACCAGCTGCTTAAATATTAGGTTCTTCTGCATAACATCCCAGATGTTACCCTTAAAGTATGTTGATTTTTAAACCCTCTACTCTGTTGCTGGACCTCACGTCTCATAAGCAGATCTGCAACTCATTCATTTCTGTGTGGAACCCATGGAAGACATCTCTAGAAGACCCAATCTTAAAGACAAGCCCTGTCTAACCCCAATGTTGTGTAGTTAGAGATGGAAATAGCTTTATTTATGAGGGAATAAGAAAGCAAGATTAGCCAGCAAGAAGTCATTGAGGCCAAGGATTTACCTTCTCAGACTTCTGCTCAAAAAGCAGAATTCACTGTTCTAATGAGGGCATTCCAACTATGGAAATATTCAAGACCAGGGGCAGTGGCTTACAACTGTAATCCTGGCACTTTGGGAGGCAGAGGTGGGTGGATCACTGGAGGTCAGGATTTTGAGACCAGCCTGGCCAATATGGTGAAAGCCCATCTCTACTAAAAATACAAAAATCAGCCTGGCATCGTGGTGGCTGCCTGTAATCTCAGTTACTTGGGAGGCTGGGACACAAGAAACACTTGAACCCAGGAGGTAGAGTTTGCAGTGAGCTGAAATCATGCCACTGGACTCCAGCCTGGGTGACAGAGCAAGAGCCTGTTACAAAAACAAACAAACAAATAAACAAACAAAACTTAAGAGTCAATGTATTTACTGACTGTGTATCTGGGTTCCTGGTGCTCCATGCTCAGGCAGCCATAGGGAAGGAAAGGGGACTATCAATAACTAAGGATCACACATACAACTTTACCCAGATCTTGCAACTTTTAGATGCTGTCCAACTCCCAAAGGAAATAAAAATTATTCACTTCAGGGGATACCAGAAGGGAGACACTTTTATTATTAGAGGAGATGGCCTGGTTGAAAGAGCAGCTAAGGCTGGCATTCCAGGCTGCTGTACTACCACCAAGTACTCCATCCATGTCAGCAGCACCATATTACTATACCCTTAAGGAAATTAAAAGGACTGAAAACAAGGCTTCCAGTGAGACCTTCAGATGATTGCTAGAAAATAAACTCTATTACTTGCAAAGGCATAAGAATAGTTAAAAAAAAAAAAAAAAAAAGAAAAGAAACAAAACTCTATTCCTGAGGCTGAGAAACAGGAAATAATGAAACATTTTCATGACTCCTCACATTTGGGATAGGATTCTCTATTCACTAGTTTCTCAAATATTCTTGGAGAAGGGATTGTTCCAGACTATAAAAAGGGTTACAACTTGGGAAGTTGCCCCTCACCCTGATCCCCACTTAAACCTGTGCAACACCAAGTAACACACCATGGGGAGACTGCAAGACAGATTTAACCCAGAGGCCGCCTTACAGGGACTAAAGTGTTTGCTAGTATTTACAGACACTTTCACCAGGTGGATAGAAGCTTTCCCCACAAGGACAGAAAAAGCACTGGAAGTGTCCAAATTCTTTTTTTTTTTTTTTTTGAAACACAGTTTCGCTCTTGTTACCCAGGCTGGAGTGCAATGGCGCGATCTCGGCTCACCGCAACCTCTGCCTTCTGGGTTCAGGCAATTCTCCTGCCTCAGCCTCCTGAGTAGCTGGGATTACAGGCTCGCGCCACCATGCCTAGCTCATTTTTTGTAGTTTTAGTAGAGACGGGGTTTCACCATGTTGACCAGGATGGTCTCAATCTGTTGACCTCGTGATCCACCCGCCTCGGCCTCCCAAAGTGCTGGGATTACAGGCGTGAGCCACCGCGCCCGGCCCCCAAATTCTTAATAAAGAAATCATCCCAAGATTTGAGTTACCAAAAGATTTGCAAGGTGATAACTGACCTCCCTTCACAGCTAAGTTGACCCAGTGAGGTAACGCCTCAGCTTTAGGCATTAACTATCTTCACTCCTCATGGAGATCTCAACTAATTTGAACAGTCAGTGATGTATGATATTGAAGTCCAAGAAACCTATAGATAGGGCTGCTGCAAGATATTCAAGTCAGTGACACAATGTCTTGAAAAAAGTAGAATTATCCACTTTCACCTCTGGCATCTTCAGAATATTGTCCTCATTCCTCATTGAGCATGCTTTCCAAATGATTAGGATATGACTTCATACTCAGAATATGATATGAAACATAAGAAAAAAGAACTTCCTTTCCTTCTGTCTCTTTTCATATCTGCGAAAACTCTTCTCAGGGCCATACCACATAGAATGTCCTGCTACATCTCATTAGAGTGCCCTCTAATGAGATATAGCAGTGCCCTCAATATAACTAACACATAGGCCTTTTTTACCTACCCCAGAATTATATACACCTCCCTCCCTTGTCCAAATTAAAATTAAAATATTAGCATCTATGCAAAATGCACCATTATTTTGTAAAGAACTGTATCTAGTATCATCTTATTACTGTCTCTAGTTCCATTCAGGCACCCAAGTGATGGGCATTTAATTCCATTAATTCAGTAAGTGTCCTTTCCAGCTGTACCTTCTTGGGCACAAGAACAGACAGAATCACACTCTTCAGCAAAGTAAGGTCCATCACCCACAGGCTCACAGTAATCTGTTCTTCTCTTCAGAAGAATTCACCTAATCTATCTGGAGAATCATCCATGGACACTGGAACTTCCCTCTGGGAGATTTGCCTTATTTGGTTTATTTTGTGGTCATACCTGGGTGTTTGAGGTGAAACACCCTTCTAATGTTTGTTCATATTTCACAATCCCATTTCTTTTGGCAAAAGGCCAGGGTTCAGGTTTGTGCCTTTGGGTCTCAACATATGTTTTTTTGTCATGTTTTTTTCACTTGTTAGTTTGGTTTTGTTTCATTTTTTTTTCTTTTATTTTAAGAGGTGGGGAGTAGTAATTTCATTTTATTAAAATCTTCTCTCTTACAGATTTTCTGGAAACGATCTCATGAACATATTTATCAATGTATTATTATTATTATTATTATTATTATTATTATTTTGGTAAGAAGATTCCCATTCCTAGCTATGGGTACCAGTTCCTGCCAAGTCCTACTTAATGGCTTTGCCTTGGAGAATTGTATCACAGCTACAGGTATGAAAGTGCCCAGTCGCCCAGTCCCTCCCAATTGCATCTCTACAGTAGAGACAGTGGGCTTTTCTGCCTTGGGAGCAGGTAAAACAAGTATTGTTTCAATAAACACCCTGTAATGGACATAATTTGGTAACACTATTTTGGCTCTGTAAAAATGGAGCAATAAAACTTTAAACATTCATTATAAGTGTATGTGTGTTTATAATTTTAAGGTACAGTACTCAATTTTTCCCCAACAAAAGTAATAACTTAAACTCACTACTTTGGTTGCAGAAGACATTAAATCCTCTATATTCTTCTGTGTGTCCAGCCATTGAAGCTTATTAATAAAAGGGGTAGGAAATCATATATCATTATGCAGTGCTTGTGATGACTAATAAGGTTGAATACTTTAGCCATTTAACATAAAATATGAAACTGGGCTCATACTTCACACTATCTACCAGTAAAAAAAATAAAATTGATCAAATATTTACATGTTTACAAATGAAATAATTTAATAGTATTCTAAGACAGTATAGATTCATTTTATATTGTCTGATGTAGGTAAAACTTCTTTAATCATAACTGAGAATACCTAAGCCATAAAAGACTGACAAATTCAAATTTATAAAAATGGTGTGCATGACAACAATATTTTTTTAATCATAACCAAAGTGAAGTGACCAATGAAAATGTTGGAAATTATATTTGCAGCTCGGACAACTGAAAAGGACTGATCTGCTTATAGGTGGAGAGCTAACAGAAATTGAGAGACAAAAACCTGTCCACGAGAAGCCTCATGCCCCTTCCTTTGCTCTGACACCTCCTTAACATGCTCCTGAATGGACAGCATCATGAGACATGAGCTACACAATGTTGCAATAAGGGAATGAAGAGTTCACCAAATATTCTAATATCAGGCTTGAACGAATCTTCTTTGTTTTGAGTAACAGGTACACATAATTGAATAAGCATATATAGAAATCATAAAAAAATTGAGTTGTTTGATAAATTACACCTTAAAAGGAGATTATACATTATTTTAAACACCATGGTAGACAAAACTGACCAAGTCTTCAGTCACAGAGTAAATCTCAAAGAAATCCAAATAACGTTAATAATAACATTTTGTTGGTTATATTATTTGACCCCAATAAAATAATATATCCAAATAGCTAGAATTTCAAGCATATACATATAAAGCAATATCATATATATATAAAGCAATATTATAGAATGCCAATTCTAGCCCTTGAAGGATTGTCTAAAATCATAGACATAAGATTAATAAGGCTGAAATAAATGATATGTAGTTAAAGGAAATGCAATTTTTATTCAAATTACAAAGGAGTATTATTAAAACTTATTATGTGCAAACACTGGAACTCAGAAACTGAATCATGAAGTAATGACTTCAATCTCACAAAATTTCTTATCTTCTAGAAGAGGCTTAAAATAAGACCAAAAGAGTGGAGCCATTAGAAATTACAATAATGTTATAAGAAATAAAAGAACAATAAGATTTCATGGCAAATGTGGTCATAGAGATGCTCTTCAAATTGACCTTTTTAACTAGAGATAAAAAGTGGAAAAGGCAAAGACAAGAAAAATAGTGAATGACATAATTCATCACAGAATAAAGAAAATTTGCAAAAAGAATGTGTGTCATTCAACAAAAGAAAGCCAATATAAGAGTTTTGTAAGTAAGATGGCAAGTTAAATGGTATTAAGTTGGAGAAGGGATAAGGTAAATTTATTTTCTTCAAAGTCTAAAGTTTGGTTGTAATTCTAACCCAACCAAATTGGGTTGCATAATGTAAGGAGGGATTACATTATGCAACTTAATGTATTTGTACATTTATTTAACACACTGCAACACATCATCCTTACTAAATAATTATTATACATGTTGTAAATAAAATCCAATGAGTCCTATATATTCATAAGGTTAATTAATCCCCATACCAACCATGCGTATTAAATGCCAACTTTATCTTTCTCTTGCATAAGATGAAACAGACTTACAGAGAGTAATTTGCCCACAATGACATGCTTTGAATGGGAAAGCCAAAGTTTGGACAAAGGCAATCTGGGTGCAAAACGCTGGCTCTTACTTCTTATTTGATGATGGCTCTTGGTGTAGAGAATCAGGTAGTACAGGTAAGTTCAGGCTCTATTTAAGGAGGAGATAGACAAAGAGAGGAAAATTTATGGCTGGACTTGGAGGATGCTCCAGGATAATGACAGAGAATAATGCATGGCCTTTTCTATAGACCCTGTTTGGGATTCCACAGATACCAGGAAAGTCTCACTGGGTCGCATTCCCCTTATTGTTGGAACTGGAGCTCATTCAAACAGGGTATACTGCCTAGAAAGGAAGTTAATGTCTCTTCCAACCACAAACAGCAAGAGTTGTTCTGAAAGTTCATGAAACCTGTACTTGATTAGAAGAAAACATTGATTTCGTGCAGCAGTCTTATGAGGCAGAACAGGCTGGGTTACTATGTGTAAAAGTCTCCTACTCAGATGTGGAAAATCATGTTTCCACTTTGACTCGGTGCTCCATGGGAAGAAGATTCTCCACATACTGAGTAGAGTCCCGCTGCTCCATAGAGTCAATGCCAACTGCCTTTGTGTTCCTCCCCAGCTCTGGCTTATCTGCTAATGCCCATTGGAGAATCACTCTGAGAGGTTCCTTCAGCCTTTTCTTTCTGAGGCTCCCCACAAAGAAATAAATGATAGGGTTGGCGCTGGTGTTTATAATGAGGAACAAAGAAATTAAATAGGAAGTGGTGACCAACATTTTGAAATCTGATATGAAGGATGCCACGGTCAGCAGTAGGACCCAGAGCAGGAACACGGTGGCTGAGATCTGCAGGACCACATAGACCCTGGTGGCCTACAGGAGTCTAATGAGCAGAGTCAGACTGGCACACACATCACAAGTAAAAGGATACCATGGAAGAGCTCAAAAATCTTTAGAAATATGACACATGCCTCTACATGTTTCCAGTAAATTAGGAAAAGTGAATTTACTATGTTGGTGCAAAGAGACAGGGCCCAGATAAGGCTGCAAACAACAGTAGATGTGTACTTTGGGCGGTGGCATCTGTACCAGATGGGGTACTGATGGCCACCAGGAGACAGAGGCACACCACAACGGAAAAGGGAGACACTATGGCCAGGAAATTAGGGATAAAAAACACAACTCTGATAGTTTAACACTTTAGGGTTAGGTTTTTAACAGTTCAAATTCCCCTTGCTAAGCCCTTGAACAGTCCTGTGCAGACAGAATAAAGAACTATTTCGAAGATGGCCGTTTAGGAAGAGCTCAGGATTGCAGCTCCCAGTGAAAACGCAGAGGGTGAGTGGATGCTGCATTTTTATTGCACACAGACTAGGAAATTCCCAGGCGAAGGAGCTCCAGGGGTCGCCGGCGCGGCGGTTTCGGCCAGCGCAGCTGTGCTGGCCAGTGCCACTATTTGCGCCGCATGGCTGTTTTGTCGGCCACCCGGGAGCAGCGGTTCTCCATACAAAATACACCAGTCCAGGTGCCCTTTTGGCTGGTGATTGGAGCCTCGGGAAGTTGCCCATTTGTCTGTTTAAAAAGCAGACTGAGCAGAGAACCAGGACAGTAGATTCCAGGGCAAAAAAAAGCGCCACGAATCTCAGTGCTGCCGTTTAAGGCAGCGCAGTGAGCGACCGCCTGGGAAAACAAACAGTCCCCGGCACCACTTCAACAGGCGACTGGAACACCAACTTAAAAAAAAGACAAAGGAGGAGGATCAAAGATGGCCATTTAGGAAGAGCTCAGGATTGCAGCTCCCAGTGAAAGCGCAGAGGGTGAGTGGACGCCACGTTTTTATTGCCTACAGACTAGGAAATTCCCAGGCGGAGGAGCTCCACGGTCACCAGCGCGTCTGTTTCGGCCAGCGCGGCTGTGCCAGCAGGCACTGCTGCTTTGCCCCGTGTGGCTGCTTTGTTG
>NW_016108310.1:70709-72805 GCF_001604975.1 Cebus imitator
TCTGATAAATTAGACTTTAAAGCAACAAAGATCATAAGAGACAAAGAGGGACATTACATAATGGTAAAAGGATCAATGCAACAAGAAGAGCTAACGATCCTAAATATATACGCACCCAATACAGGAGCACCCAGATACATAAGGCAAGTTCTTAATGACTTACAAAGAGACTTAGACTCCCACACAATAATAGTGGGAGACTTTAACATACAATTGTCAACATTAGACAGATCAACCAGACAGAAAATAAACAAGGATATCCAGGACTTGAACTCAGACCTGGACCAAGCAAGCCTAATAGACATTTACGGAACTCTCCACCCCAAATCCACAGAATATGCATTCTTCTCAGCACCACATCACACCTACTCTAAAACTGACCACACAATTGGGAGTAAATCACTCCTCAGCAAATGCAAAAGAAAGGAAATCCTAACAAAACACTCTCTCAGACAACAGTGCAATGAAGTTAGAACTCAGAATTCAAAAACTAACCCAGAACCCCACAGCTTCATGGAAACTGAACAACTTGCTCTTTATTGTTGACTGGATAAACAATGAAATGAAGGCAGAAATAAAGATGTTTTTCGAAACCAATGAGAATGAAGACACAAGATACCAGAATCTCTGGGACACATTTAAAGCAGTCTCTAGAGGAAAATATATAGAAATAAGTGCCCATATGAGAAGCAAGGAGAGATCAAAAATTGACACCCTATCGTCAAAACTGAAAGTGCTAGAGGAGCAAGATCAAAAAAACTCAAAGTGTAGCAGAAGACAAGAAATAGCTAAGATCAGAGCAGAACTGAAGGAGATAGAGACAAAGAACACCCCTCAAAAAATCAATAAATCCAGGAGCTGGTTTTTTGAAAAGATCAACAAAATAGACAGACCACTAGCCAGATTAATAAAAAAGAAAAGAGAGAATAACCAAATTGATGCAATAAAAAACGAAAAAGGGGATATCACCACAGATTCCACAGAAATTCAAACCATCATCAGAGATTATTACAAACAACTCTATCCACACAAACTAATAAACCTGGAAGAAATGGATAAATTCCTGTACCCTTGCCTCCTGCCAAGCCTAAACCAGGAAGAAGCCGAAACCTTGAACAGACGCATAACAAGGTCTGAAGTTGAGGCAGCGATTAAGAGCTTACCACCCAAAACAAGCCCAGGTCCAGATGGGTTCATAGCTGCAATCTACCAGACATACAAAGAGGAGCTGGTACCATTTCTTCTGAAACTATTCCAAACAATACAAAAAGAGGGAATTCTTCCCAAATCATTTTATGAGACCTACATCATCCTGATTCCAAAACCCGGCAGAGACTCAACAAGAAAAGCAAACTTCAAGCCAATATCCATGATGAACATAGATGCAAAAATCTTCAATAAAATACTGACAAGCCGATTGCTACAGCATATCAAAAAGCTTATACACCATGATCAAGTAGGCTTCATCCCGGGGATGCAAGGCTGGTTCAACATATGCAAGTCTATAGACGTAACTCACCACATAAACAGAACCAAAGACAAAAACCACATGATTATCTCAATTGATGCAGAGAAGGCCTTTGACAAAATTCAACAGCCCTTTATGCTAAAAACGCTCAATAAGCTAGGTATTGATGGAACGTATCTCAAAGTAATAAAAGGTATTTACGACAAACCAACAGCCAATATCATACTGAATGGGAAAAAACTGGAAGCCTTCCCCTTGAAATGTGGCACCAGACAAGGATGCCCTCTCTCACCACTCCTATTCAATATAGTACTAGAAGTTCTAGCCAGCACAGTCAGGCAAGAAAAAGAAAGAAAGGGCATTCAAATAGGAAAGGAGGAAGTCAAATTGTCTCTATTTGCAGATGACATGAATGTATATCTAGAAGACCCCATCGTCTCAGCCCCAAATCTCCTGAAACTGATAAGCAACTTCAGCAAAGTCTCAGGATACAAAATCAATGTGCAAAAATCACATGCAATCCTATACACCAATAACAGACTTAAAGAGAGCCAAATCAAGAACAAACTTCCATTCACAATTGCCACAAAGAGAATAAAATACCTAGGAACGCAACTAACAAGGAACG
>NW_016108310.1:74415-78242 GCF_001604975.1 Cebus imitator
AGTTGGGGGAAAATAGGGGAGTGACGGTAGGGGATGGGGAGCTGGGGAGGGATAGCAAGGGGAGTGATGCCAGATGTAGGTGATGGGGAGGAAGGCAGCAAATCACACTGCCACATGTGTACCTATGCAACCATCTTGCATGTTCTTCACATGTACCCCAAACCTAAAATGCAATACAATAAATTTTGAAAAAGGAAAAAAAAATACAGCTCCATGATAAGTTAGCAGAATCTTTTGTAAGAACCTCACAGCTGAGCAGCAAAGATAGATCACACCAGCAGCAGCCAGGTGGAGGCTGTACACTGTGTAGGGATTCGTGGGCCCACAGCAAAGCAGCCAGAAGACAGTGCCATTCAGTAAGACCTCACAGAGGGAGACCAGCACAGCTGTGGGGGCAATGATCTTCAAGGGCATGGCCTGCTGCCCCACTGCCATGCTCATTAGCATATGTGTGATTTTATTAGTCTCATTTTGAAGGAAGACTCCACAGAGCTAGGATAGCAGATCTGGGTTCTGTGCCTCCTGGTCACCACTGTGGAGACAAAGACTGCATGAGAGAGATATCTGTGATTCAGCAAATGCTGTCCATCCATCTCTCTGGCTGAACCAGTAAACTTTTCCCCCAGGCCATGGGGTGCTGGGACTGGGTAGGCCACAACACCACAGACAGGGGTGTGGTCCAACTAGTGGTGTCCTTGGGCCTCAGGCCCCTTGCCTCTACATTTTCCTAAATTGGAATAGAACACCCATTGTTGGGTTTCCTTTTTAGAAACAGCTGAACATTAACTATATATCAGAGTGGACGAGAATATCTGCTCTGCAAATAACTCCCCATGAATTTGTGATCTGTTCTCCTTCCCCCAATACATCTCCTGTTGTAGAGGATGCCCCAGGCATATCCACATAGACCCAATATCTTGTTGTGTTGGGGCATTAATGAGTCACTAAGCACTGAGAATGGAGATTTGTGTCTGATCCAGGGTCTACTCATGAGACACTAGTGTCTCATCTCTCTTTCAAACCCAGGCCTGGGGCATCCTTGGGCAGCCATACCAGATGCAGCAGTGCCACAGTATGGCTCCGCCCTGGGCTCAAACAGGTACAGGGGAGCACCGAGATTTCCAAGACAGGCATTTCACAGCAGTTGGCACCAAAGAAGTCCTTTCTATGGCTGGCAGGACTTGACCTGGAAAATAAGGAAATCTGCCTTTCTCCAGGGACGTGAGGCTCAGGCAGTGTCTGTGTGAGCATCATCGACTGCTGTGCTCCAAATGTCAGCTGAAGAGAAGAAAATGAACAGACTTAGGGTGCAACAAATACAAAAGAGGCCTAAGAATATTAATATAAATATTAATATAGAAAGAATAGCCTTTTAATATTATGTAAATATATTAATATAGAAACTAGCATATTAATACCATGTAAATATATTTATATATTAATAAATTATATTAATATAATATTGCTATCTTATCATGTTACTAATATTGATGTCATTAATATAGTCATATTGTATATTTATGTTAATATATTAATATGATATATTCTCAATTATGCTATTAAAGATATTGATAATTAACATTAACATCATTTAGCTTATTAATAATGTGTCATTAACAATATTTATTTATTGCTGTTGTCCCAGTTACATTGAAAATAAAGTCCAGTGAGTATTGTATTTTACAGCATTGCAGAAAGATTCAAACAGCTTCACAAGGTGTTTTGAAATTCATCCCTACCGTAAGCTGAGTGTCCTGCAGGTTGGACAGGCTGCCAATGTCCAAAAGCTTCAACATTTCCTTAGTGTCAGGATCTACTTCAGTGATCTCCTGATCCAGGGCTGAGACAATTAGGAAGATAATTGTCTCTCCTTTCTTTCTCCTACTCCTGCAGCTTGATGGAGATACCTCTCACTATATCTCTCTGAATCTGCTTCGCCAGATGTGTGACATTGCCTGCTCTTTTGCTGTGGAGCTTCTTGCTGAGGATAATGGCGATCTCCTCACACACACTTGTTTGTGTGAAAGTCGTTGCCCAGGCACATGTAGTACTTTTCTATGATGACCTGGGCTGCCTTCATCACAGCTTTGATGTGAACATGACACATGTTGGTGGGTCTTTGGTCATCAATATTAATTGATATTAACATTATTCAGTTTATTAATAATGTATCATTAATATTCATTGCAGCACTATTTACAATAGCAAAGACCTGGAACCAACCCAAATACCCATAGATGATAGACTTGACAGGGAAAATGTGGCACATATACACCATGGAATATTATGCAGCCATCAAAAACAATGAGTTTGTGTCCATGCATGAACCTGGAAACCATCATTCTCAGCAAACTGACACAAGAGCAGAAGATCAAACACCACATGCTCTCACTCATAGGCGGGTGTTGAACTATGAGAACACATGGACACAGGGAGGGGAGCACTACACACTGGGGTCAGTTGGGGGAAAATAGGGAGGGACGGTAGGGGGTGGGGAGCTGGGGAGAGATAGCAAGGGGAGAGATGCCAGATGTAGGTGATGGGGAGGAAGGCAGCAAATCACACTGCCACATGTGTACCTATGCAACGATCTTGCATGTTCTTCACATGTACCCCAAACCTAAAATGCAATAAAATAAATAAATGGGAAAAAAAATAAAAAATAATGAAAGTTCAAATGGTGAACAAGATTTCATGCTGAAATTATGTAATTGAACTATCTCCATGTGTAGACGAAACTTTTGATGCAGCTTCTATTCTAAGTTGAAAGAAGTAAAATTTTGCCACATTAAAAAAAAAAAACAACCTTGGTGAAAGGTTTAAGAGTAATACAACGAGAAAACGTTGCTTTTAGCCATTTAAAATACCATCGATGACTTTAATTTTTATCCAATAAAGATTCTTCTTAGAAAGAATCATCTGTTGATAACATTGTGAATGATATCACACATAACTAGAGTTTATAAAACAAATAAGAACAATCTTCAAAATAATAATGCAATTAACTTTTGTGTAACTACGCCTTGGGTTAGAAAATAGAACATGATCAGTGTCCTAGAAGCCTTTCAGATCAAATCTACCCCCATCCCAATTGAAGAAGTAACCACTAGCTTGAATTTTGTGTTAAACTTTTACCTTGCTTTTTTTTTTATAGTTTTGCCACCCATGTATATTTACCTAAATAATGTATTTTTGTTGTTCACCAGGATTTGAACTTTATGTAAATTAAATTATTGTGTAAAAATAAAAAAAGTAATAATGTATCATTAATATTTATACAAAAATAGTAAAATAGTTCCTCAGTACATTTTAATAGTCAATATACTTATAATATTAAGATATTAATTTATTATTGATACATGTGAATACATTAATATATTAACAATATATATTAATATATTTGGCATACTATATTATTTATATGATATGAATATGCTATTATTGGTATATTAATAACAATATATTAATAAATATTGTGATTAATAGTTGTATGTAGTTATATTTTATTATAATTATATTATTCATGATTATATTATTATTAACAATATGTACTGTTATATCTTGTTTACAATGAATAATTATTAGTATTATTATTTTTAAACTACTTCTAATAATTATTATTTTTATTTATTTTTTTTTCCCATTTATTTTATTGCATTTTAGGTTTTGGGGTACATGTGAAGAACATGCAAAATTGTTGCATAGGAACACACATGGCAGTGTGATTTGATGCCTTCCTCCCCATCACCTACATCTGGCATCTCTCCCCTTGCTATCTCTCCCCAGCTTCCCACCCCCCACCCTCCCTCCCCTATTTGCCCCCAACT
>NW_016108310.1:84751-106389 GCF_001604975.1 Cebus imitator
CCTATAGCAGCTTTGCTGAGCTGCTGTGGGCTCCGCCCAGCTGCCAAGTGAACTTCCCTGCAGTCCTGTTTATATGGGTGTAGTTAGAACTGCTTTGGCGATGGTGGCCAGCCTCTGTTGGGGTGGAGTCTCTGCTGTGGCGGGTTGCCTTGGCAACGGCGGGCTGCCTCAGCAATGGTGGGCTGCCTCAGCAACGGCAGGCTGCCTCGGTAATGGTGGACCCCCCTCCCCCACAGAGCTGGACCATCCTGGGTTCAGCTGTGCTTGCTGTGAAACTCTCAATCCAGAGTTTCTTGTTGCTGTTCTTTTGTGGGGGTGGGACCAGCCAAGCCTGATCGCCCGGCTCCCTGCCTCAGAGTCTTTTTTCAGTTGGTGTTCCAGTCGCCTGTTGAAGAGGCGCCGGGGTCTGTTTGTTTTCCCCTGCGGCCACTCACTCCTCTGGCTTAAACAGCAGCACTGAGGTTTGTGGCACTTTTTTTTTGTTTTTTTCCCCTGGAATCTACTGTCCTGGTTCTCTGCTCAGTCCCCTTTTTGAGCCAGCGTATGGGCGACTTCCTGTGGCTCCAATCGCAAGCCAAAAGGGCCCCCAGACCAGTGTATTTTGTACGGAGAAGCTCTGCTCCGGGGCGCCGACAAAGCAGCCGCGTGGGGCAAAGCAGCGGCCCCGGCCGGCACAGCCGCGCTGGCTGAAACAGCCGCGCTGGTGACCTGTGGAGCACCTCCGCCCGGGAATTTCCTAGTCTGTGGGCAATAAAAACGCGGCGTCCACTCACCCTCTGCGCTTTCACTGGGAGCTGCAATCCTGAGCTGTTCCTAAACGGCCATCTTGGATCCAAAAAACAATTATTATTTTTATAGAACCTGGAGTACAAAGCAGACTTTGCAAGGCTTCTCTGACCTCTGCCTCCAGCTCTAGGATCTGTGAAACACACTGGGGTCTTCTCCTAGACCTCCCTTTTTTAAGCTCCTCAAAAGACCATTTCATCATCTCCACTCAGCAGGAAAATACCCCTTCGGTAGACATATGTCACTTGCCACAAACTTATCTTTGGCATGAGGATAAGACAGTGACTAAGGCAGAACTGTCTGTATCTTCTTTGGGTTTACATTGTGATCATTGCTATGAGAAAAATAAATTGGGCTGAGTGGATAGGAAATGATAAGGGTAATGGGTGTTTCCTAGTGGGATAAATGAGGGGATCTTCTTAGTAGGACATGGGGATTTGAGTGACCTGCTGGAACTGCTGGGTGACAACTAGAAGGAGAGAGCCACAGACAAGCTCACCAAGTTCTCCACTCTGGGGCAAGTAGCTTCATCTGCTTTGTTAATCATTAATGCTCCTGTCCGGAGAGGTCATCTTATGCAACTTGAGCTCAATAACTATTTTTCTATTTTCTGATCACAGAATAGAGGAGTTCTCATGTGTTTTCCTTGGGGAGATTCCTGGCCATCTTCCTGTCTCAGGAAGATGAATGGAACTGTTTCATTGGAAGATGCCAACATCCCCTGTCCAGGGCCCACTCTCAGAGCCTTGGACATTTCTGCTGAGTTGGCTAGGGCTCTGAGAATCAGCCCTGATGACCCCAGATGCTCCAATTTTTCTACTATTGAGTTAGTAAACCCCAGACAGGTCCCTGCAACTCTAGAGAGGTAAGGGCTTATAAGCCATATTCAAGGTTGGTATTCTGATCTCGGCCATCAGTGTACAGAAAGGGGCAGCCAGGCCCCTTCAGGGCAGCACTGAGCTGCTGTCCCTGGAGTGGTGGGGCCTGACCACAGCTTCCTCTTTCAACCACTAAAATCCTTATCACTATTTTGCAGAAGACCAAAGATGTAATCTCAGATGTGAATCTACTCACATGTTGGAAGTTTGCCCGTGATGCTGAGAGCTCATTTAAGTGGAAGATCCTGGATGAGTGCAGATATGAACTGTCAGCAGGAGAGCTCTGCTCTGTCTTTTTTCAAGACTCTGAGACAGGAGCCAAGAGCCTAGCATGAAAACACCTCAGACAATGCATCCAGAGTAAGGGAGAACTGATATGAACCATTCACCCTCAGCCAAAAACCTGCTCACCTTGGGGAGGTGTGGTACCTCAAGGCTGATCACAGAATAGAGGAGATCTCATGTGTTTTCCTTGGGGAGATTCCTGGCCACCTTCCTGTCTCAGGAAGATGAATGGAACTGTTTCATTGGAAGATGCCAACATCTCCTGTCCAGGGCCCACTCTCTGAGCCTTGGACATTTCTGCTGAGTTGGCTAGGGCTCTGAGAATCAGCCCTGATGACCCCAGATGCCCCATTATGGAGTCCAGAACACTGAAGAACTTAGGATTCTTGAGAGGTGAAACCCTCTGGGCCCAAGGAGATCAAACCATTCTTTCCAAAGATCCTGAATACTGACAGTGACTTCTTATACTTTAAGACAGCTTCATAGGTGAAGTTGTCAGAGAAGTTGAGGTCACTAAAGCAAGATGTTTCTGTAACAAAGAAAAATCATTAAATGAGGCACTACAGCTGATCCATGGGAATGTTCAACAAGATGTTACAGATTTCACTAGAGCTTAATCTTAGTCCTGCAGCACCAAGGGCATGCTCTTCCTCCTACTGACCTGGAAAGAGCCAGTTCAGGGGAGAATAGGAGGAAAGAACCCAAATGTCCATTAACAGAGAGTGCCATCAGCTTCCAAAATGTGTCTCCAGTCAAGGACAAACCAAGGTGACTCATCAAAGAAATGCAAATCAAAACCACAACTAGATAGCACCTTACACATGTTAGGATGGCCATTATGGAAAAACAAAAGATAACAAGTGCTGACAAGGATGTGGAAAAAGGGAACACTCACACACTGTTGATGAAAATGTAAAATGGTGCAGTTTCTGTAAAAAAAAAAAAAATGGAGATTACTCAAAAAATTAACAATAGAATTGCACCATATGATCCAGGAATCCCACTTCCAAATATTTATCCAAAAGAATTAAAATCAGATTTTCAAAGAAATATTAAGACTCTGATGTACACTGCAATATTATTCACAATAGCCAAGATGTGGAAAAAAACTAAAAATCCATCAAAAAATGAATGAAGAAAATGTTACGTGAACATACCATAAAACAGTATTCAGCCCTTAAAAAGAAGAAATTCTGTCATATGTTACAACATAGTTGAACCTGAAGATCATTATGGTAAGTGAGATTAGCCAGTCATAAAAAAATAAATACTCCATGCACTTAAATGGGGTATCTAAAATAGTCAAATTCATAGAAGCCAAGAGTGGGATGGTTGTTCCCTCGGATGGAGGGTAGGAAGTAGGGAGCTAGTGATCGGTGAGCATAAAGTTTCAGTTTAACAAAATAGATAAGTACTAGAGCTCTGCTGCACAACAGTAGTAGTTGCCTATAGTCAACAATAGTGTACTGAAATGTTTTTGGAACTGAAGCTGCTTCATCGTTTTGAACCTCAGGTACTTCCTCTGCAAAATTAGAATACTGGTAATACCTACTTGTGGGTTTGAAAATTAAATGGGTGGATAGCATGTAAGTGCCTAGAGCAGTGCTAAGTATATAGTGAGAGATGGATAAATAAATATCCTGTTGGGGAAGATGAATATTATTAATAAGCAAATGCAGTAAATTAGATCATTTCAGGTGGTGCTTGCTACTCTTACGGAAAAAAAAGGTGGCAGTGGAATGGACTATCCCAAGGAAAACGAGAAAGACACTGAGCCACTTAGGTTGGTCCTTTCTGAGTTGGTAATATTTCCTGGCTTTTTCAGAAAGACAATCCTGGGTATATCTAGAGGAAGACTGCCCAGTATCGTGGGCACCTATGGGTACAAAGGCCCATAGGAAGGACAGTCGTATGATTGAAGAAAAGAAAGAAGGCCAGTGTGGCTGAAGTTTAGGGAAGGAAAGAGTGAGAGAAATAAGTTTAGAGAAGTAGGCACCTGTGGAATTATATAGGCCAAGACAAGAAGTTTGAATTTTAAATTCAATGGCCAGCTGTTGGAAAGTTTTAAACTCAGAGAATAATAATATCTGGATTTATTTAGTTATTTATTCATTCTTTCTTTCTTTTAGAGATGAGGTCTCACTCTGTCACCCACAGGCTGGAGTGCAGTGGTGCAATCACTTCCGCCTCTCCAGCCCAATCAATGCCGCCACCTCAGCCTCCTGAGTAGCTGGGACCACAGGTGTGTGCTGCCACAACTGACTACGTTTCTTTTTTAATTTCCTATTTCTCTCTCTCTCTCTCTCTTTTTTTTTTTTTTTTTTTTTTTTAGCTCAAGAGATCCCCTCCACCTCAGCCTCCCAAAGTGCCGGGATTACAGGGATGAGCCACTGTACCCAGTCAAGGATTTGCATTTTAATAGATCACTACTGCGCACTTAAAATTATTAGGATAATATATCTTGTGTCAAGAAGTCTTACCACAATGAAGCAAAATTCACACACATAAAAAAGAATAACCAAGGATGGATTCCAGCCCGCAGTCCTCAAAGGAGGGCTGCACTGTCCTGTTAATGTTCTTTCCCTGGGCAGAAACACACCTAAAATCCTTGAAAACATTCTTCTGAAATAGAGAGATGAAAAAGAGAACCAAATATAAAGAGAACACAGTTCTCTTACCTGTGACATTCTTGCTGGAGGAAAGGGCAGGTCGGGGGTGGTGAGGCTCACACAAAGACAGAAGGACAGGTGACACCTCTGTGGACTGATGGTCTGGAATTGTCTTCTCTGTCCTCTGGCTATGAGCTGTGTTTTGGACTTCCAGGAGTTGCTGGACCTTGAGCAAGTTTGATTAAGATTTCCACGTGCTCCTTGTTTTTCCTCTGGCCAATGAGTGGCTTCTAACTGTGGGGACAGACAGCTGAGCATCCCATGGTTTATCACATGTTCAGCTGCTCCACTGTGGCTTTATGTGCCCCGGTAGGTCCTTCCTGTCTCCATCGGGCTCCTTTCTCTTACTCTGATCAGAGCTCAGCATAGTCCTGGCTCCCTCATCCTAGGGATAGGGAATAGGATCTTGTGAGGAGTAGACCCAATTCCAAGTCGCATATGCTGAGTCGGCTTCTAGCAAGCTGAACTTCATGGCATTGCTCTTGATAAGCACAAGACCAAGATCAAATTCAGAGAACCCTTTAGACAAAAGCTTTCACCATGCTTCACTCCCAAAGAAAGCACCCCTTGAGGGTGTTCCAATACAATTTGTGCAGAGAGAATCCAGTAAAGTTGCCCTTTCTTTACCTCAGTGAGAGAGGCCTGGCCCTGGCCCTGATAGTTTGAAAAGAGTGCCCCCCTATTACAAGGCATTGGTATGTATTGGGACTTCTGTGTCCACATTTCACCTGCATTATCACCTGTCAGGGACCACAGCAGGTATGAGAGATTCTGCCTGTCTTTTCGACACACATCAGATCAACCTTGTGCACTGACTGATGTCTCAGGACTCAGATTTGGGGTTGCCATGAGCTCACCATCACTTTAACTTCACAGCACTTTTCCCTTGATCTGATCTCATCTGCCACATTCACTTTATGAATGCATATTTCTAGATATTGATTTTCAAACTGAGTGGTCCCAAGGGCTGATGTTCTATATGCAATTATTTCATTTTCTTTGTTCAAAGACAGTTTGTAACAGTCATCCTCATGTAACAGTTTCTTGGTCACTTACCATGTGAATATATAGTCTCTGGGCATGGGGGCCTCTGGACTCTCAATCTCTTGTGTCCTGTTTTGCTGCCTGATCCTAGTTAGGACAGGCATTGAAAATCAAAACCAATGGCATATTGTTACCCTGTGAGAAGATGTCTTGCTTAACTGTAGAATAACATTTTTTGTTATCTCTTGCCACCCTTCCTGGCCTTTTCCCCACAATCCCACAGTCATGTTGATGCATGCTGCAGGGCGTTGTGCTCCACTCTATTCGTCCCACACTGACTGGCTTTTCTCATCCAGTAGCTCCGAAGCACAAGAGGCTGCTGGACTTAAGGGTGCTCTGAAAACTCCTCACCTATATCTGCCTTTCAGTTCCCGCAATGCCCTTTCATGGTCTCCCTCCTGAGGCACACGGGAAGTGTGCTTCTTAGGGGACTTTCACTTAGTGGGATTATCTGTCTCTTAAAATGTAATCTGTATTTATTTTAACAAATAAAGGCTTGCATTTGTTCTTTCTGGTATGCAGACATCATACTCTTTTGTGACCCTTTTGTGAAATTAGTTTCTCCGTTTCTGATGAACTCTGGAGATTTTGTCACTGATGCTGGGCTGCTTTACTTGGTTCCAGGATTCTGCCCTTTGTCCTCTGTGGAAGTTTTAGTTCAGGTCTCATTTTTTCCCTTGAGCACAAGACCCATCCCTTGATGTAACACCTCACATTCTCCAGCGCAGGCCATCTGTTCTTTCGAAGCGATTCCAACCGCTTCTGCAATTAAGCTGTCAAGAGAAGGAAGAAAGGAAAGAAATGAAATGATCTGGTTTCTCTTGAAGATTCTTATGGTCACAAAGAGGAAAAGGTCCTGGGATGGAAAAGAGATATCAGGTAAAAACTAAGAAAATCTGAATAAAGTGTGGTCTTTAGTTAATAATAACATATCAATGTTGTTCATTAGGTATAACAAAGGATCATACTAATGGGAATATGGGCCTGGCATTTATGGAAACTCTCTGGACTGTTTTTGCAATTTTCTGTAAATCTAAAAATGTTCTAAAAATAGTTTGTTAAAAATTGAATTGGATGCTATAAACAAAGAAAAAAGGAATGTAATAGAGCAAACAAAAACTAAATGTTGCTCATTTGAAATGCTGAATAAACTTGATAAACTACTGGTGAGAGCAATCAAGAAAAAAATAAAGACAACACAAAATAATGATACATGATTGAAAAAACTAATAGCAGCAGCTATTCTACACATATCTGAATGAAGAAGATGGTATGAATAATTGAATATCAGTTTGCTTCCTCCAGGATCCCACTGACCACCACAGAAGGTTCAACAACCCCAACATCTTCATCCAAATAGTGTCTTGTAACCTTTACCTGCCCTCTCTTCCTTGAAGACCAGTGTTCCCTGGTCCCCATGGGGGAGCCTGGGCCTTAAGCCACTTTGTATTTACTCTGAAGGAACCTCCTCTCCAGCTGAGTCAGGTCCTCATGAGATTCTAGGGGTTGCTTGGCCTCCTGTATCCACTCCCCCCGACATTGGCCTATAGCCGCATATGGACCAGACTTCAGCCCAGCTTCCAACATGCCCAACAATGTCAACCCTGTGGGGAAGTTTCTGGAGGTGTTTAAGGATGTGACAATTCAGTGGTAGGGACATTTGTGGTGCTTGTCTATGTGGAAACTGACCTTACCATTTTCCTATTTTCTGAGTAGTTTATCATTTCTTGATTGCTGTCTGTCATTTTGGGAAGAAAATCAAATAAGCACCTTGTGAGTATAGGAACAACAGTGCCTCACTTACTAAAAAGGGATTTTGGGGGAACTTCATCCAGTCCGGTCTTTCCCAGGTTCAGACAAAGCAACTGACCTCCAGGTTGCTGACAAGTGTCCCTTGGTCAGTGGCCCTGTGGAAGTACACAAGGCCCACTAATTTTGGAGACTCCTTTCATGATCCTCATTTTGCAGAGGGTCCTGTACCCTCTCCAGGCTCTGGGTGAATTTATGGGAAAATCTTGCCTCATCATAACACCCTTTGGTGTTCACTGACACCTAGATCCAGATCCTTGGTAACCGCAGGGGAAAGGGGACAGCAAGAGCACAGTCTGTGTTGTGCACCACAACCTGGGCAAGAAAAGCATCAATCAAAAGAGATGAGTCTTGCCAGTGGGGGCCAGGAAGTGTTACCTGAATTCTTGTGTTGCCAGGGACAGAAAAGAATGCAGTGCAAAGTGAAAAGGGGGTTTTCAGTGATGGGTGCACATCTGATTGATAAACTTATGCAGAATCGTTTCCAGGCCTCTCTTAGAGGCTAAGAGGCATGGGTTGGGGGACAAAGGTGGTATGGTAGAGGGTCCGGTGACCTGGGGGTCTGGGGGTCTCCCAGTCCTGACACAGAAGCTGGCAACAAACTTGCAGCAGAGCCTCAAGTTGGCAGTTCCAGGTTTGGGTGCTTTATTCTCTCAGACCTCCCTCAAAGGATGAGATGCCCTTCCTCATCCCCAGCCTCAGCCTCCCCTGAGCCCTGCAGGAAAGCAGGCTGTGTGGGTCTCCCAAACAGAGGCAGGAGCACCAGCCCTACAGAGCCAGCAGCTGCTGGGTGAGGCAGATGGTGGCACAGGGTGAGGGCCACGGTGTTCCAGGGCCACTTAGACTGCTGTGAAATTCATCCCCCACAATCCTCAGGGACCTCTTCTCTTACTGAAAGGGACATTCTCAGAACATGCTGACCTGAGTTGCAAATCCCTGGTGCTGTGTGGAGAAATGTCCCACCACCTTTTCCTATCTCTCCCCCCATCACTGCCCAGCCCCGAGATTGAGCTGCTGAAAAGAAGTCCAGGGTCTCTGCCTGTGGCTGCTGAGCATACCTGAGCACATGTGCCGTAGGCTGCTTGTGACAGGCTGGAATACATAATCCAGGTGTCCCGGAAGCCACCACAGACATCACCTGTCCTCCCTTGGTAGTGGTCTTTGAAAAGTGAGTCTAGACACCCTAAAACTGGGATTCAGGCTTCCTGCTTTCAAGGGCAGGTGGTCCCCCATGGTGCAGCTGTGAGTCTCATCCCTCCTCTGGGCTGTGCCTCAGCTGGGATATGAACATTCATCCTTGGCCTGGGTGTTACTGCCCCTACACTGAGCCATCACACCCCACACTCCCTGGCCTTCCTTCTAGGGCACCCTTCTCATGAAGTGGAGTGGATGAAAAGAACAGGAAAGCATGTCAATCCTCCTGCTGTCACCATATGGCAGAGGCTGTTGTGAGGATGTCTGTTGTACTTGGGTGAGAAAGCCCCTTGGCCTCAAGCCCTGCCATGCAGGAATGCTACAGACAGCGCCAGGTGATAGGAAAGAGCATGTCCAGGAACTCACCTGATGCCAGTCTCAGCTCAGACTGAGGATGAGGCAGGAGGCCTCTTGCTAGGCTTAGGGGATATGGCAGGAGGAGCCTCCTCAGGATGCCAACTGGGCTGGGTAAAGCCAATAGAGGGTTTGGGGACCAGGGAAGCTGTGATTTATTTCAAGCACTGTGGACATTGCAATATTTTCACTGCTCTGTTGAGTCCAATGGGACATCAGTCCTGTGCATATCTTCCTCTTCCTCTAGCCCTGCCCAGTCCTGGGTGGAAAAATTACTAGCACCACATCCCCTGTCTGTCCCACCAAGAGTCTGCTTTATTCACATATTCATGCATCATGCATTCAGCAAGCATTTTCCTGTAGGCATGGGGAGCACTGAGAAGGGTTGAAAGTGAGCAAAAAAAAAAAAAAAATCAAATCATATGACAGAAGGGGAAGTTCCATCTCGCCAAGGATCTGGATGTGGGGACCTGCTCCAGCCTGGTGGAATCATGGTGCCCCAGGGGCATGAACTGCTCAGGAGCAGACCCTGACCAGATCCCCCGCAGGCCTGGAACAGCCTGATCAGCAGCCTCCTAGTCTTGTGGCTGCCACAGTGGGCCTCATCATCCTTCCCTGTCACTGGGCCAGGGTGTTCCTGGCTGTCAGGCAGTGCCAACTGGTGATGCCTCCTCCATCAGTGTCCCAAGCCACTTTTTGGAGAATGAGACCACCAGCTGCTTTGTGGCCAGCTCCAACTTACTGGTGAGTATTTTTAGGTAGAATGTTCCAGCCTGGTAAAGTCTTTTGAGGTTTTCTGCTTCTTGTTAGTTGCTTCCTTCTGGTATGGACAGTGGGGAAAGGAGCAGAACACAGGAACCCACACATGGGAGAATAGCAGGTATTTGGCTTGAGTATGCCAAAAGAGTTATTCAAGCAGAATAATATCAAACAAGGCTGTGGTTGCAAAAGGACATGACCAACAACTTGGTTTCAATTTGAGCACCCTAATAAACAAACTGATTTAACTGTCATAGTCTGGAGGAATGTGAGACCTTGATCACATTGAGGCCACCACCTGAGACCTCAATCATGTCAGAGTCACCACTTAAGACATTGATCACCACCTGTGGAAGTCTGTCTTGCAGACTCTGACTCAATGACAGATGAATGAATGCACCCTCACATCCAGTACAGTGATTTTGAGTGGGCTAAGGATGATTGTCAACTGTTTTCAGAGGGCAATTGCAGCTAACTGATCACTACTCCCTGTCCTTCCTTGCATTTATTCAGTATAGATTTAATAACAGAAGTTCTAAGTCGACAAGCTCATGGATAATTAACATGGTGTAAAAGAGTGGTTTTACAAATGATATAAGGTCTTGGTTCTGGGTCCTAGAATAAACACTATTAACAGTTTCATTAAACCAACAATATTAAATGCCTTATTTCTCAAAGAGTTACACAAGGATAATTATCTTTTGAGTTACATTTATAACTTTATAACCCTCTTGCCAAATTTTGACAGCTTATAATATTAGCATTTAATTAAGCTGAATTTTAACCACTGAGCACTTTAAAAATCCTTTTAAATCTCATTACTGTAACCAAGTACCCCCCATTTTTCTAAGACATTATTTTTTCTCTCTCTCCTTTTCTTGTTCCTTCAGTTCCCCACTTCCTACTTAGGCTTTTAGAAATGCAAATATGCTTTTTTCTCCCCATAACCAAACTCTCCCTACAGTGCAAGTTCATCTAATTACATGTTCCAACTGGAAAGTCAACTTGAGAATTAACAGTTGATTTATAAATCAAGCAAGCCCACTGTGGAACTATCACTCTCTAAGGGGTTGTTTCAAGAGATAGCAGCCTGCCTACAAAGATGCCAGCAATCATAAGCTGATTGCCCAGTAGATAAGGCAAAGGAGCTAGCATGGACAACCCCATCCTTGCTCACTTTCTCCCCTGCCTTTTAAAAGTGAAGCCATATGGAGGACACCTGCATTTCTTCCCCTAAGCTAGTTTTGGAAATAAATCACTTTCTTTATACCAGACGTCACTTTTGTTAACTGGACTCTGCAAGCAATGAGTGACTAACCTGCATTTTGGTTACATTACCATGTTTTAGCTGGGACAAACTTCTAATATTTCAAGTGTAACACAAATATCAAGTCAGAAAGGACTTGATTTAGGAAACAAACCCAGACTGCCATGGTGGAAAAAGGGCAGAACCTTGGCTACTGAACCTTGGTACTGAACCTTGGCTACTGAACTACAGCATGGGGTACCCACAAGCCAGCCTTCATGGGGATTCAGTTCATGGGTGTTGCCCTGAGCATGGACAGTGGCCTTTCCACCTTAGAATCTGCAGTTGAGTTCAGGGTGGCCTTAACAATCCTCACCTATTCCCTTTCCAGCCACACAGGAGCTTGGATGAAACAGGAGTCTCTTTAGTAGCTCCTTGTAAGCTGAGATGTGCATGACCAGCTCAAGTGAAGCACAGTGTCAAGAGAGTGGCACAGAGGCTGTACCCTAAATTCCCAGGGACCTGTGACAGGCCTCCCAGATGACCTCTGCCTTCTCATGTGACATCAGTTCTCCTCTGCCCTCCTGAGTGACATTAGTTCTCCCCTCTCAATTGAACTATACCCTCCTAGGTTACCTCAGCTCTCCCAGGTGACCTCTGCCTTTTCAGATGACTTTAGTCTTTTCAGGTTACCTCAGTGCTTCTAGGTGACATTAGTCCTACTTGGTGATCTCTGCCTTCCCTGGTGAACTCAGGTCTTCCAGGGGACCTCTGCTTTCCCAGATGATCTCTGCCCTCTCAGGTGACATTAGTCCTCCAAGGGGACATTACCTCTCCCAAGTGACCTCTTCCCTTCCAAGTGACCTGTTTCCTTCCTCAAGTGACCTCAGGTCTGCCAGGGGACTACTGCCTTGCCAGGTAAACTCTGCCCTCTTGGTGACATAGTGTGCTCAGGTGATAGCCCTCTCAGGTGACCTCAACCCTCCAAGGTGACCTCAGCCTTGGTGAAGTCTTTGCATGGTGACTTTGGCTTTTGCAGGAGGTAGGCTACTGCAGGGGCATGAGCCATATCATGGCATGATCCACCATCCTACTCATGTTCCAGAATGAGGAAGACATCTGGGTTCTGGCCCAGCTGCTGGCCAATGAGAGGCTTGCCATGCATGGTACTCTCCCAGGTGACCTCTGCCCTCTCAGATGACACACTCCTTCCATGTGACATTAGCCCACAGTGGACACAAGGCATCACACAGCCAGGATAGGGGATGGCCACAGTGGCTCGGTAACTGTGACTTACAGTTAAGGTACTTTCTGTGCCCTACTCATTTTGACCCTTCAGGACATCCCCTTAGAGTCCCACAGGAGCTTGGGGCTGGTCAGGGACTCCCACAACCCAAGTCAGATGCCTCTTGTCCCCATCAGCAAAGGGGATCACAGCTTCCCTGTGACCACTTTCTATATCCTGGAGCCATAATCCTCTGGCCTTGACCTTATGCAGATGACTCTAACCACCCTGCTTGTCCTTCCACCTCCCAGCTGGCCATGCTCCCAACCACCTTCCCTGCCCATGGCTAGACCAAGCCCAGATGACAGAATCTCTCCATCCTGTATCCCCTGGCCTGACCCCACATCCATGAGAAGGCCAAGCACCCTCCAGCACCCCTGGTCACCCCACCAGCTCCCACCTGCCCTCATTGCTTCAAAGGCAGGCCTACTCTTCTGGAACAATGCCTCCAGGCAGGCCCCAGGGGACATCTCCAACCCTCCTCTCCTGGCCAAGAACACATGATAGGGTCACTGGATGGGAGAGTGAAAGGCCTTCTGGTCTGGAAGCAACCACCTCTGCCCAACTGTCACTGCAGAACTGCTGCTGCCCAACCACCACTACCCAACTGCCGCTGCCCAACCACCACTAACCAACCGCTGCTGCCCAACCACCACTACCCAGACTGATGGCTTCACATCTCAGGAGTAACCTCTGACTTCCTAGGGCCCCAGGAGCCTCTGAGGATTCTACATCCCAAGATGTTCTAAGTTACAGAATCTCCAAGCCCATCGAGAGCAAGTTTTGCTAGAAGTGGTCTGAGAGCTTATGAAGCACATGGTAAGTGGAGAGTCCCCTCCTCTTCCCCAGAGGCCCTGGGTCCCACAAGGTTAGGCAGACAGGGGAAGCCTGGGGCTGGTGAGAGGCCAACTTCCATCTAGGCCTTGACCTGGTTTTCAATGGGCTCAAAGTTTGACCTCCTTTTCCTTATCTGGAGGAAACAGAGGTGCTGGGACCAGGTCAAGCTCTGGCTGAGCCAGGGCTAAAGGAAGTATGTCCACTGGGGGCCCATGCAGCAGGGAGGCATTGTGGAAGCCCCAGCCACCAGTGTTCTGCCTCATAGGGAAGGGTCTTCAGTGGGAATGCAGAGGTTTTCAGGGAAGCCCAAGGCTCCCTGAACTCTTCTGTTCCTTCTGTCAGGACGAGGAAAGGTTGTGTGCGTCCAGCTTTCCACCTTAAACTGCTTTCTGTAGTGCTTCAGTGATAGAATAAGGATGCATAAGGAGACCCCAGGCCAGGTATCTTCCTTCCCCACAGTGCTCAGCTCCCCTAGCCCCATGGTCTGGCTTCCTGAGGAGGATCCAGCTCACCCCAGCCAACAGGAAGCACAGGCAGGTCCCTGCAGGGCCTTCAAGACAGGACCTGCCTGATGGGAGCATCACACACCAGAAGCCAGGGAATTCTGGGCAGACTGAGCCAGTACTCACCTTAGAAGAGCCAAGGGAACCAGAGAAGCCACAAGCCCTCAGGAAGCCTCTTATTCCAGGGGCCGCATTCCTGCTGAGATAAGTCCATCCCCATGAATTGCTGCCAGACCTTGTCTGAACCAGCCTTATGGGGGATGGAATGGGTCTCTTCCCAAGCAGAGAGAGCCTCAGGAAGTCCAGACTGAGCTATATTGACCTTGCTCAAGCCACTGGCCCTGAGGCTGGAAAGGCCAGGTCCTCCCACACCTGCTGTTCCTGCAGACTTCCTTCAGGCTCATCCTGAGGCTCTGCGATATCTACCTTCTGAAGGGTGAGTCTGTGGTGACAACTATAGCATACGTGGCCTTCACAGCACACAGAATTCAGTCCCTGGGTGCCCAGTGGTACCCAGAAAGAGCATGCAGGACAGACCCTGGATCCTACAACCAGACCAGATCCCTGGCTTGTGTGTGATACCTGAAACCAGCATCCACACTGTCCATATGGCCCTCTGCTCTAGCCTGGAGGTAGAGCCAGACCAGGCGTGGAGGGCTGGCTAGGGAGTGGACCCAGGCACCAAACCCACTCCTGACATAACCCAGATGAAAGACAGGAGTGTGGTAAGCACTTCCCTGCCCAGGCCTTCCTCCAGCTGTGGTTTTCTGTGCATAGCCGGACCCCTGGGACAACCACAGTAGGATCCAGCACTGCCTAGTGGAAGGTATCAGAGATGGGAACAAGGTGCAGAAACTGACCCTCCCACAGACCCCTCACAGCTGGATAGTCATTCTGTCCCTAGAACACCCCCTGAAGCTGTTCCTGTTTGGCCTGCAGGAGTTCCTTCAGGACATGTTGTCCTAGACCTGGACCCTGGAGGAGGACATAGTGATGAGGCCTCCATGGGAGAACCGAGAAGCATGCCCTGTGACCTGCACCCCCAGGTGGCCTTCAGCATCAGGTCTCCTCTTATGTCACCCTCTGAGGCAGTAAATAGTGGCAGGTGCCCAGACCTCACCAGCCCTGCTCCCTGGGCCTTCCCCCAGCCCTTCATCTCCCTCTTCCTCTAAGAAGCTTCTGAAAACAAGCTGGCTGGGCCATAGGGCAAAAGCTGACCTTGGATTTACTAGACATGCCTCAGAGACAAGGTGTATGGATATGAGCAAAATTCTCACCCATGAAAGCCCCAGAAGGACACTGAAGGGGTGGGACCCATCTGTGCAAGCCCACAACCACACCTGTGAGTACCAGCAGCCCCGGAGAGCACCAGAGGCCCTTTACTCCTGAGCACCTCTCCAAGGGCCTAAAATCGGTGTCTGAAACATTGAGAGCACTTGGGGAGAGGGCATAGATGAAACCCTGGCCCAGAGCCAGAATTGAGAGCTCAACTGAGTGTGGGAACAGTCCAGCCCTGGCATGGAAGTCCCCCAGAGGGATAGAGGGTGTCTCAACCACTGTGGAGATAACTCCCCATGTCGGGTGGCAAAGGGGGTAGGTAACAGTTAAGGCTCCATCCATCTGAGTTCTGAATTCAAGCTAAATCCCAGATTAAGCAACCCTGGGATAAAAGTGTGAGGCAGGAAGCCTGAGCCAGCCCCTGGTGGGCTGACCCAGGAGTGACTTGAGGCTCCTTAACAGCTTCCCCACCCCAGGCTGCACATACACCTCGCCCTGGGATCAGCAGCCTGCAGGGGTTTTCTCAGCATTAGACCATGGGAACCACATGGGGACCCTGAGGACTCCAGGGACCCAGGTCCATGGGGCCCAGCCTGGCAAAAGTAAGATGTTCTCAGTGGAGAAGCTAACCAAATCTACTTTCCTTTCAGCCAAACCTGAGCAAGTGCCCCCAGCACCCAGGCCTCTGTGGGCATCCCCCAGAGTTGAGACCTTCCCCAAGAGGACAGTCTGGTTCTCCTTGGGCCAAAAGCCCAGCTCCAGCAGCCCATGGGTATAGCCCTCCTAAAACGGGAGCCTCGTCTTTCCTCACCCTCGCCTGGCTAGGCTGTTCCCAAGGCCAAAGCCCAGAGACATGCGGGAGCTTCTACAGAGCCCAGGATAGCAGGCTGCTCTCCGGGGGCCCTGGGGACTCAGAATGTGGCCAGCCTGTTCCCAGCTCAGGATAGACCACAGGATGCTTGGTGATTCTTACGTTGGAACTCCCTCTCAAAGCTCCCCATTGATCTGGACCTCAGAGGCCTGTGGTTTTCACAGTACAGCTTGGTGCAGAGACGCTAGGCCCCTGTCACTTCCATATTTGCCCTGGACATCTCTAAGACCATGGGACTGATCCAGTCCCCAATACCAGCCCTGCTCAGCCCCCTTATAGCCCAGCGGTAGGGCCAGAGACAACTCTCCTGAATGTGGTACCTGCATCCAATCAAAGAAGGTGACTAACATGGCCCAGAAGGAGCTAGGGCAGCACCTGGAAAGCTGCCCCAAAGCCCCAGACAGCACCTTAGACATGGAAAGTCAATCCTGATGGGGAAGCTGGACACTGGAGGCCACTGGAGAGAAGGGTGAGCATGGCATCCCCACAGCCCAGGCCAGCCAGCAGCTTGCCCTATATCCACAGTCCCAAGCTGTAAGGCAGAACCACCGTCTCAAGGCACAATTCCCAGACCCAGAGGGCCCTAGCCCAGACACAACCTGAGCCCTGAAAGGGAAGGGGGACCAGGAGTGCCTTGGGGCCCCCAGCAGTAGCCAAGATAAGCACACAAGAGACTGAGTCCCCTGTGGCCCTGGCCAGAACTAGTACTTGGCTTAAGGCAGAGCAAGCCCCCTTGGAGCACTGTATTCATACCTGGGGCCTATGTGTGCTCAGCAAGGACAAGCTGATAATGTTACCAGGCTCAAACTACAACTGGCCTTGTGGGGTGAGGGTGGGGCAGAAACAGGTAGACCAGCCGCCAACCTCATCCATTCAAGAAAGCAGGAATGGCCAGGATCCTGCTGGATAAGTGGCCACCACCAGACCACCAATGGGGCAGAGTCCTGAGGCCCAAGCAGATGGCACTGGGGCTCTGCTTCTAGGGTCCACAATCTGCTCCAGGACACAGGACTGAAGAAAACTAAGCCAATGGAGTCCAGGAGGCAGGATCCCTACCTCTGCCATTCTTGGCAGTTGCATTTTGTAGTTAGAAAAAGTCAGGAAACCTGGTGCTACCTGCTGCAGGAGGCTCCAAGGTGGGACCCGAGCTTCCAGCATAGATTCAACAATGCCTAAGAAAGACTCTTCTTGGGGAAAAGGAACTCTTCCTTGGCCTCAAAGCCCCCACTTATTTTTATTAAAGCACAATAAAGTCTGTTGTTATGACCTGTTTTTGAGTTGCCCAGAGCTCTCAGCAGGAAACCCTGGACATGCTGGGGTGGATGGGAAATGAGGGAGGCACAGCCCAGATCCTGTTCAGCCTCTTATAGCTTCCTTATCCCAAAGGCCACAGCAAGGCCAAGGACAAGATTGGCCAAGTTTCCCAAAGAACTGTGAGGCCACACTGCACTGCAGCCTCCCACTCTGAGGCAGATGCCAGGGTTAAGACCAATAATTTACCATGATTCAACCTGCAGCTGACAGGGACCCCCAGAGGACTGGAAAGGGAACAAAAGATTGGAGTTCCAATGACATTGGACATTCATGACAGTCCATACAAATCATCCCTGAGGGTCTGCTGTCACTTGGGTCTACTGTCCTTGGGTAACTGGTTTCAGGCAGCCCTTCTTTTCTTCCCACCCTCCCTCCATCTCTCCATCCCTCTCCTCCTCTTTCTCTTCCTTGCTTCCCTCATCCTTCTTTCCATGTCCTCTCAGCATCTTGCCATCCCAGGTCCCAAGCCTGTGCTAAGAAGGGACACAAAGGACACCACTGATAACAAGCTAGGTGACTAGTGGGATCAGGGGAGCCTTGTGGAGTCAGAGTGGATGGGGAGCGGTTTATCTGTGCAGCCCAGGACTGATGCCTCTGGAGCAGTCTAGAACAGTGCAGAATTTCGTGTGTCGCTGTGTGTGCATATGTCCGTGTGCATGCATGTGTATGAGTGTATGTGCCTGTGCCCTCGTGTTTACTGAGTTCTGCTCTAAATCCATGACCATAACCCCAGAAGATCCCTGCTATGCCTTCGCTAATGTCTGCTGTGATCAAGCATGTCCCCTGCTGATAGTTATTCCACTTGTGATGCCATTCTCGAGGACTCCAAGCAATAGAAACCAATGGACCCCTTTGGGCTTTTCTTTCCAATGAGACATAAGTTATATGGGCAGAAGTTATATTCTATTTTCTTTCCATTGATTGTTTTACCATCTTTCTCCTCTTACTGATTTTGAATGAAGGGGGTTTTTCATGGGGTTAAGGTAACTGGCAAGGAATAAGGTAACACCAGGTGCAGTGGCTCATGCCTATAATCCCAGCATTTTGGGATGCCAAGGAGGGTGGGTTGCCTGAGCCCAGAAGTTCAAGACAAGCCTAGACAACATGGCAAAAGCCCATCTCTACCAAAACAAAAAAATATAGCCAGGTGTGGTGGCATGCACCTGTAGTTCCAGCTACTCACGGGGTTGAGGTGGGAGAATGGCTTGAGCCTGGGGGTGGAAAAGTGGAGATTACAGTGACCTGAGATTGCACCATTGCACTACAGCCTTGGCAACAGAGCAAGACCTTGTCTCAAAAAAATAAATAAGAAATGAGGTACCAAGAAACTAGCAAAGCTTCACCTGGCTGTCTGGAGACAGCCCTTGTGTGGTCCCCAGCACACTTTGCAGGTTCTGGGCTGGCCACTCTGTGGTCTCTGTACTCTGTACTGTACATCCCTTCATTTCCCTGGCTGCACCTCAGGAATAGGCCCAGACAGCATGTCCAGGAGGTGCCAGACAACTTTACTATATCCTGTCAGACAGGACCAGTGGACCTTGAAAGAGTTAGCATGAAGCTGGCCACCCAGATCCTGAGACCAACTGTCCCTCCCTGTGCCCTGGAGGAGGGACCTGTCCCAGGAAGGCCCCTAGGGCTTGGCCTGTCAGTGTAGATGTGGGGAAAGAAGAGTGTAGAGTTAGGAAGAGGTATTGGTAGGGGACTTTGAATACCGCTGCTCAGAGGACGTGAATGACAGGGTAGGAGGCATCTCCCATTTCTGCCCTGAACACACCACCCCTTTGACTCCTGAGGGCCATGAGGAGTCCACTCCCCAGAGCTTTTGATAGGATCCTGCATAAGAGTCCATCAGAGGTAAGATTTGCAAATGCTTCCTCCAGCCTGGGGCTTGTCTTTTCATTCTCCCCACAGGATCTTTCAGAGTGCACATATCATTTTAATGAAGTTCAATTATTTTTTTTTCCTTTTATGCATCATGCTTTTGATATTTATGTAAGAAATATTTCTCTAATCCAAAATCACACTGATATCCACCTTTTTCCTTATGTAAATTTTAGTTTTAGGCCTTACATTTTGGTTTATGATACATTTTGAATAATGGTGCCGTGTGTGAAGTTTTTAACATGCATATCTAATTGTTCTTACAGTATTTGTTCCTAGGATTTTCTTCACTGAATTTGCTGTACATCTTTTGAAAACCAGTTGAATATATATGTGAGGATCTATTCTGGACTCTCTGTTCTATTGATCTATTTGTCTAGCCTCTTGCCAATACCATATTGTCCGAATTTCTGAACCTTTACAATAAGTCTTGAAGTTAGGTACTGTAGTCTCTCTAACTTGATTCTTCTTTTTTAGTTGTTGTTGTTGTTGTTGTTTTTTCTATTTTAGGTCAACTGCATTGCCACACACAGAAACATGTGGCCCTGTACATACATACATATCCAACACAAATACGCATATGCAACACAAATATAAAGATATGCACAGAATGACCAAGGGAAATTTATTCCAGGAATGCAAGGCTGCTTCAACATTAAAAACAGGCAAGTATAACTCATCATATTAATAGATTAAAAGACAAAGGCACATCATTATTTCAGTACATTTGGAAAAAGCATTAGACAAAATCCAACAACATTATAAAAACTTCCAGCCTATTTCTATTCCTAAAAACTAAGAATAGAAGTGAATTTCTTAAAATGATAAAAGGCACCTACACGAACTTTATAGTTGATATTTAGTGAACATTATTCTTTTTTCAAAATTACAAAAGGAAATTTATTTTAAATATATAGAGTACATTTATATTTAAACAAGGTGATAAACAGATGTCTTGCAAAAGAAAAATATCCATGGCATTACATTTTTTATTGAAGTTCAGAAGCAAAAATAGCCTAAGTTGTGCACTATTGCTTTAGGAAAGAGAAGGGGAAGAGTGAGAGATAAGGGAACAGTTAAGTCAGTATCAAACTTGAGAAAGTAAAGTCACTTCTGCTCAGCTTTGAGTTTACAAATGTGCTTATAAAGGGGAAAAGTAGTAAAATTTCACTTAATGTTCAAATTTATTTAGCTGTAGTCACAATAAAATTTCTGTACTTGAAATGGCTTTGGGACACTGGCTGATCTCTGAGGTCCAGATTAGCTGGTCAGTTTTTAAATGGCAATTTTATATTCTTTTGTTCAGGTTCCAAAGGAGTTTAGGTTCAGCTCATAGTCCTTTGGAATGTTTTGAGGCTATTGTGGTGGACATTATTCTTAATGATGAAAGACTGGATGCTTTCACCCTAGATGAGGAACAAGGCAAGGATGTTAACTCTCACTACTTCTATTCAGCATCCTACGGAGAGTCCAGCAGTGCAAAGGGCTCCTTCCTTTAGTACACTCAAATTTCCATCTGTAGTCATTATTCTCCTGATGGATAGATGTCCTTTACCATTTCTCAATCTGCACATCTCCTGGTGATGATTTCTTTCATCTTTTGTCTATCTGAAAACCCCTTTATTTTGCCTTTTGATTGGAAAATACTTTGACTGTATAAAGAATTCTAAGTTGACATTTCTTTTTCTTTTAAAAAAAATACTTCCATACAACTCACAATTTTCCAATAAGAAATCTGCTTTGTGAGGAGATCCAAGATGGCCGTTTAGGAACAGCTCAGGATTGCAGCTCCCAGTGAAAGCGCAGAGGGTGAGTGGACGCCGCGTTTTTATTGCCCACAGACCAGGAAATTCCTGGGCGGAGGAGATCCACAGGTCGCCAGCGCGGCTGTTTCGGCCAGCGCGGATGAGCCAGCCGGCACCGCTGCTTTGCCCCGCGCGGCTGCTTTATCGGCGCCCCGGAGCCGTGGTTCTCCGTACAAAATACACCGGTCCAGGTGCCCTTTTGGCTGGCAATTGGAGCCATGGGAAGTCCCCCGTTCGCTGGTTCAAAAAGGGGACTGAGCAGAGAACCAGGACAGTAGATTCCAGAGCAAAAACAAAAAACAAAAAAAAAAAACAAAAAAAGCGCCACAAACCTCAGTGCCCCTGTTTATGCCAGCGCAGTGAGTGGCCGCAGGGGAAAAAAGACGTCCCAGCGCCTCTTCAACAGGCGACTGGAACACCAACTTTAAAAAGGCTCTGAGACAGGGAGCCAGGTGATCAGGCTCGGCTGGTCCCACCCCCACAAAAGAACAGCAACCAGAAACTCTGGATTGAGAGTTTCACAGCAAGTGCAGCTGAACCCGGGATGGTCCAGCTCTATGGGGGAGGGGCGTCCGCCATTACCGAGGCAGCCCGCCGTTGCCAAGGCAACCCTCCATTGCTGAGGCAGCCCGCCGTTGCCAAGGAAACCCGCCACAGCAAAGAGACTCCGCCTCAACAGAGGCGGGCCACCATCGCCAAAGCAGTTCTAACTACACCCAAATAAACAGGACTGCAGGGAAGTTCACTCGGCAGCGGGGCGGAGATCACAGCAGCTCAGCAAAGCTGCTATAGGCCGACAGTGACTAGGCTGCCTCCTTGCTGGGCTGGGCAGGTCTGAAG